>NC_087107.1:14128687-14223687 GCF_963855985.1 Ostrinia nubilalis | reverse complement strand
CCGGTAACCGGAAATTCCTGAAAAATTACGGTTAGGTTCCTGAGGACATTCTGAAAACCGGTTAGGTTCGTTTCAGAACCTAACTTAATGAAACCTAACAAAAACCGGTTAGGTTACAAAAAACCGGTAACCGGAAATTCCTGAAAAATTACGGTTAGGTTCCTGAGGACATTCTGAAAACCGGTTAGGTTCGTTTCAGAACCTAACTTAATGAAACCTAACAAAAACCGGTTAGGTTACAAAAAACCGGTAACCGGAAATTCCTGAAAAATTACGGTTAGGTTCCTGAGGACATTCTGAAAACCGGTTAGGTTCGTTTCAGAACCTAACTTAATGAAACCTAACAAAAACCGGTTAGGTTACAAAAAACCGGTAACCGGAAATTCCTGAAAAATTACGGTTAGGTTCCTGAGGACATTCTGAAAACCGGTTAGGTTCGTTTCAGAACCTAACTTAATGAAACCTAACAAAAACCGGTTAGGTTACAAAAAACCGGTAACCGGAAATTCCTGAAAAATTACGGTTAGGTTCCTGAGGACATTCTGAAAACCGGTTAGGTTCGTTTCAGAACCTAACTTAATGAAACCTAACAAAAACCGGTTAGGTTACAAAAAACCGGTAACCGGAAATTCCTGAAAAATTACGGTTAGGTTCCTGAGGACATTCTGAAAACCGGTTAGGTTCGTTTCAGAACCTAACTTAATGAAACCTAACAAAAACCGGTTAGGTTACAAAAAACCGGTAACCGGAAATTCCTGAAAAATTACGGTTAGGTTCCTGAGGACATTCTGAAAACCGGTTAGGTTCGTTTCAGAACCTAACTTAATGAAACCTAACAAAATCCTTGAATTCCTGACGGAAACGGTTTTTGGGCGTTAATTTCAAAATATTATATGGTCACACCCAATGTTGACCGGCTCATATTGTCCGTCTCGGCGAGCTCTATCCATAGACACCTCATTTGTAGGGATCCGATGTCATCAAATGCAAAAATTAGCCCGCTCACCCACCCTTTTTTCTCTAGGCAGGTAGACTTTTGCGCTGGGCCAAAAAAATGTTTTTTGAGATTCTATCGGTTTATGCAAGAACTATTTCAGGGTGACTTATCAGTATAAACTGAGGTAGTTTTAAGAGTCCTTTAGGACAATTTTGACCAGTTTACGAATTTAAATGCGTCAAAATATTTTCTATACAGTTGTATAATACTCATCCGATTCACCGGCTGCCACTGCGACTGCTGCTTGGATAGACAAATTTTATGTACCTAAAAAGGGGAGAAACACTGTTTTATATTTTTATCATTATTATTGTTTAACAGTTGATTATTTTATTACTATAAAATCAAACCACTTTTTAAGCGAAGCGCATCTCTCTGACCTCACCAGTTCGGCTTCAGGACTCCAGCCAAGAAGCAACTTGGCCACAAAGTCCAGCCGAGATGTCCTGAATCCTCGCCTATCAGGATATTTTGTATGTAAATAATTCAAAACAAAAGTCTTTTTTTCTCTTAACTCCAGGGATAGATTTCAGTGCGCTTCGGTTTACACATTAGTATTGGCCTGAGGAACAAAATGCACTATGGTTTCATTCTGGGCAGCACTTGGTCCAACTTCCATACATGGATTGGCACTGTCCTTTTCAACTTAAAAGTTTAAATAGAAAAAAGTACTTCTATAGGTCCAAAACCATTTTAAAAACTGCGTAGAATAACTGCGTAAATAACTCAAAGGTGACTGACTGACTGACATAGTGATCTATCAACGCACAGCCCAAATCACCGGACGGATCGGGCTGAAATTTGGCATGCAGGTAGATGTTATGACGTAGGCATCCGTTAAGAAAGGATTTTACGAAATTCCACCTCTAGGGGGTAAAACTGGATCCACTCGTACGAAGTCGCGGGCGGCCGCTAGTAACCAATAAACTTTCAAAGTGAATAATCCGTTACAAAAATGATAGTTTAGCCTAGGCGTAGACCACCGACTTTTAGTTGGCCGATAGTTGGGCCCGATTCTAATTTGTATGAAGAATCGGCCGATACCAAATCGATGTAATGTGCGCACATTCATACATCTCCGTACTGATCAATAGCCCGACCCAACAATCGGCCAATTTATAAAAATCGGTGGTCTGAGCCTAGGCTTATTTCCCCACTTACATTTATTCCTGATAGATGACGTAGGTAAATACTACCACTTATAAAATTTTACACTTTCACTTTACTTAACTATTATTAGCGAACAATAAAACCTTCTTGTAAGGCAACAAGAACGCCAATGAATAAAAAAGGCGCGGTCAAAACTAATGAAACTAGATTCACTGCTTAGTGAGGCCAGAAACACACCCTCTCATGTTGCATTTTTTTTTAACTAAATTCTCACTATCGGGTTTTGGCAACACACAAACACTTAAAAAGGTAAAAAGGTAATTTGCCTTCCCGACTTTCCGACTCGGTTGCACGAGTCACGGTCGCGGGCAGACTGAAGAAAAGCGGCGTCGTCTGCTCGGGCGCGATGAATTGGGTGGGTGAAGAAACTTATTTTCTTCACCCACCCGCTGTTGCACAATATTTTATTTTATTTTATTTTATTCGGACTACCAACAGCAACCAATAAGCTGTAACAAGTTTCTTCTCATGAAACTTACAAAAAAGAAATAAGAGTTGAAACTTAGCTGTAGAGAGAGCCGAGAAAGTCGAATTCAATAATTTTATATTAGCGGGTTTGGTTACAAATAATTCTAGATTACTATTATTTTTTTATTTATCGTTATAAAATCTACTCACTAGATTTGAGGCGATAATTTTTTGTGTTAACTACGAGTAGGTATCTCTGGGTATTGCCAGCGGTTGAGAGCCTCTTACTAGCAGTTTCTATAAAACCCAGATGTTTATTTTTAACCGACTTCAAAAAAGGAGGTGGTTCTATGTTTGACTTCTTGGTGTAATTTTTTTTCTATGTATGTTCACCGATTACCGTGGTGTAGGTTTGTTGTCAAGGAGACTCCGTCAATTGTGGACCGATTTTCATAAGTAATTCTTTTTTTGTTCGATAGAGTAGACTTCTGAGGTGGTCCTATTGTCACGAGGTCAGGATCTGATGATGGGATCCTAGGGAAATCGAGGGCAATCCCTCAAATTTTGTAGGCACGTATTACGTTTTTCATATTTATTTTTAAGTTATTTAAGTACGTACTTAGTCGTCATCGAATGTTGATGAGGTGATGATGAAAGGTAAAACTCTTTGATTCTTTGGAGTTAGAAAATAATTATTTAAATAATAAATACAGGGTGGAAACGATAAGTGATCTCATTCGATTATTTCTTAACTATACAAGATATCGAAAAACAGGTTACTGGTCCTGAAAGTGCTTCACGAGCTCTAACCAACGGTACCAATATTAGGTTACAGAATTAACTGGATCTATCCGAAAATTTAATGTTTTCAGCCTCCATACTAAATGTATGCCAGCCAAACAATAATAGAAGTATAATTTTTTTTTATTAAATAATAAACACTTAAAATGAACTCGTAAATTGCATTCTTATTTAAAATTATTCTTGGAAAACATTGGTTTTAGGCTTTACTTGCTATAATATTAACAAGACATGAGTGCCATGACTGTGGCTGTACTAAATGTATGGAAGCTGGAAACATTGAATTTTCGAATGGATCCAGTTTATTTTGTAACCTATTATTGGTACCGTTGGATAGAGCTCGTAAAGCACTTTCAGGATCAGTAACCAGTTTTTGAATATCTTGTATAGTTTTTAATATTATGTGGTTTTACTAAATGTATGGAAGCTGGAAAAATTTAATTTTCGGATAGATCCAGTTTATTCTGTAACCTATTATTGGTACCGTTTAAAAGAGCTTGTGAAGCACTTTCAGAATCAGTAATCAGTTTTTCGATATCTTGTATAGTTTAGAAATAATCGAGTGAGATCACTTAACGTTTCCACCCTGTATAATTTCTAATGTAATTCACACGTGTTTGCATTAGGTAGTCGTCCATTATTAAATTCTTAGTTAGTTTCATGCTCGTACCTTACTTAAGGCAAGCTTGAAGCATCCATTGGCTGGATTTAGAAACGTTAAGTTGGTTTCTACTTTCAAAACTAGGAAGTAAATAAACAACTCATTTTCTTTTACAAATTTTATTGATAACGTTATATAAATTTATTACAAAATATTTACAATCAGTGTGCATTTCTATTAATAACTACTTTGGGAGCGTGTTAGAGGAGGCACAAGACACTTTGGTAGAGACGAAATCCAGAGCCCGAGCGGCTGGATTCTCAAATCTATCGCGATTTGAAAGTATAGGGAAAGAAATGTAAGGTTTTATTAGCCTGGCTCTGCAACCCTTCTCTTGAATAAATTTATTTACTAACCAATGCTAAACGTTGGCGAGGAGCATTCATCAATCATATTATGATCATCAGGTCATTTAGTCCTGATAGGACAACCATTTCTAATTTACCATAGACAAATGGAGAACTTGGCCTACACTGCCCATGACGTTCAAAAGGGTTGGGCTGGATGCTCGTATAACCATTTTTCCTTCTCTGATAAACATTCACGGGAAGAGGGTGGTCTTACACTCTGCGGGAAAGACTCATCGCGTTGAATAAGTCAAGTAGAGCTCGCCTATCTATGTAGTTGCCTACATTATTCTACACCAGCTGTTCTCTTAAGAACAATTAACAGGGTACGGGACGGGTAATTACATAGATCACAGTATTTTTGGAATAACTTAATCAGCTATGAAATTAATAAGTTCGAGAATAGATTCTTAATAGATATACTCGCAAGTATAAATAGTAGATGATCTCATAACATGTAGTAGAAGGGTACATTCTCTTGATTTGTTGTTGAAAGTAGTTTTCGAGGTCGCTACTGTTTTAGCTTCCTGGCTAGCAGCAAGCGACACTTAACTAGGAGGCAGCGGGCGCGCGGATGGTGCGGATGGTGCGCTAGGAGCGCAGGTAGTGGCGCGGCGTGTAGGCGCGCTAGGAGCGCAGGTAGTGGCGCGGCGTGTAGGCGCGCTAGGAGCGCAGGTAGTGGCGCGGCGTGTAGGCGCGCTAGGAGCGCAGGTAGTGGCGCGGCGTGTAGGCGCGCTAGGAGCGCAGGTAGTGGCGCGGCGTGTAGGCGCGCTAGGAGCGCAGGTAGTGGCGCGGCGTGTAGGCGCGCTAGGAGCGCAGGTAGTGGCGCGGCGTGTAGGCGCGCTAGGAGCGCAGGTAGTGGCGCGGCGTGTAGGCGCGCTAGGAGCGCAGGTAGTGGCGCGGCGTGTAGGCGCGCTAGGAGCGCAGGTAGTGGCGCGGCGTGTAGGCGCGCTAGGAGCGCAGGTAGTGGCGCGGCGTGTAGGCGCGCTAGGAGCGCAGGTAGTGGCGCGGCGTGTAGGCGCGCTAGGAGCGCAGGTAGTGGCGCGGCGTGTAGGCGCGCGTGAGGTCGCGCTCGCTCATGGTGGGCACGCGCGGCTTCAGCTCCGGGATGATGGCGCAGCCCAGCACCGACAGCCCGTTACTGCTCCTGCGGGCGCACCAGCTCATTGCATGTCGTTCACATGTCACACTACCGTCCTCTTAAATGCTTTCAATACCGCCCTGAGCTGAACCTCCTAAAAATGCCGAAATGCAGGCAATGCTGAATGCGTTTATTTAGTGGGATTTACGGAAAATATTTTTTTGTGAAATTAAAATTTATAATATTATTATAATTATGTTTGTACGCTTTGGAGCTCACGGGTCAAAAGTGGCCCTATTATTTAACGTAACTCATTGCTTATTTCAGTTCAGGGCGATATTTGAAAAAAAAAAAACACTAATCCGGTAATAGACAAGTGTATTACAAAATGGTGCGTGTGAATTGTGAAGTGAAAAGTGACTAGTGAAGTTCGTACCGCACGGGCGTGGGCTCGTCGGCGGGCAGCCAGCAGTGCAGGGAGTACCCCCGTCGCGTCTGAAACAACCGCCTTCTGGGTGTCAATATGTATACAGGCTCCTAATACGAGAATTACGGGCTACATGAGTCTAAGCGAATGCCGGCTCCGGCGCCCTATTTTGAGTTGCTGTGAGAGTGTCTAAAATCGAAATAGCTGATAAACCATAAATTCATTCCATTCTTGACAATATCTATATTTTTTTACCTACCCGTTCCCAAAATTAACAGTTACAAGTGTATGATTCTGTACAACAGATACCGTGAACATGATACCTACGTATGTACGTAGCTCCTAGCTCGTACATACAGCATTATTTACAACAGTTACCGTGCGCGAGAGCACGGCCGAGTTGCCTGATGAATGAACTACACTTCGCTTAACTACTGAGGTGATGAGATCTAGTTCAGCAAGTATGAGTACTGTCGGTCCCTGGTGTGCCCTGGTGGCGCGCGTACCTTCACGGAGCTCTTGGTCTTGCTGCGCGACGCGCGGAACGTCTCCAGGTCCGGCAGAGGGTCTGAAGACTTCTTCATACTCTTAGATGCAAGAATTGAAGAATCTGGGAGAATAAACAACTGATTTAGTTTGCTTTTTATACACCTAACTAAAGGTTAAACAAGATCAACATAGCAAACATTTTACTATTCTGAAATAAGGGAAATCTTTTTTTTTTTTTTGCTTGCAAAAGCAATAGTTCTTCTGAGTTTTGTCAAAGATCTATTTTTTGAAACTAATTTGAAGCCTAATTATATTCTTTATAGCGAGGTTTAGACTAGCAATAGAACTTGCAGAAGGTTACTTCCGCAAGCTGTCACCACTATGTAAATCTTGCAGAAGTTGGCTTGCCACACCTGGTTTTTACAGGGTGGTAAACAGCTTACGGAAGTTAACTTCTGCCAGATTTATTGCTAGTCAAGTAAACCTCGCAAATTCGATTTTCTTTTAGAATCGTGATTCAGCTTCAGTGGTTGTCAAGTCAAGTGTAGACGCGGCGGAGGTGATCGAGTCGGCCTACCTAGAGCCTCCTTCTTCATGGTGAGCCGCAGCTTGCCGTCGGCGGGCGGCAGCGGCGGCGCGCAGCCGCACGCGCACGAGCACGCCGCGCGCGCGCACGAGCCGCAGGGGCAGTCCTGCTAGCGGTATGCGAGTTTAAAAAAAAATACTGGATCGCAATCAAATAATTTCTTTACCCATAAGCATTATTGAATCTTTTTTTTTTAACAAAAAAAGCACAATAATACATATACCGTACCTGCCGCCTGTCCGAGTCCCGCGGCGGGCACGCGTGCGGCGGGCAGGGCTGCGGCGCGGGCGGCGGGCGCTCGTGAGGGAAGCGCAGGCGCATCTCCAGGTCGGCGGGCAGCGCGGCGCGGCACGAGCCCGCCACCGTCACCGACCATCCGCCGCTCGTCGACGAACGGGGCTCTTGAACACAACAAACGCTACCCTGTTTGTGTGCCGTTCTCGAATCGACAATTTAATGTAATTTTAAAACTGATAGTCTATCTTCACGATCACGAATGATATTTTCATAAGAACCTAAATCTTCAAAACTACCGTACCAGCATACCACCGTGTTGTCGACTTACCATCCGAC
Organism: Ostrinia nubilalis; assembly: GCF_963855985.1. NCBI lineage: Eukaryota > Metazoa > Arthropoda > Insecta > Lepidoptera > Crambidae > Ostrinia > Ostrinia nubilalis. The sequence goes on along the minus strand of NC_087107.1, from coordinate 14,216,147 downwards.
GATTCCGTCCTCGGGTCGGGCGCGGCGTGGGCGGCGTGGGCGGCGGGCGCGGGCTCGCGGCGGCGCGCGCCCCGCTTGTGGCGCGCGTGCGCCGACAGCCACTTGGGCGCTAGCGAGCACAGCAGGCTGCCGCCCGAGTCGCTGCTGTCGCTCGAGCTGGTCGCGCCCGCCCTCGCGCCGCTCTTGAACTCCGGAAGCTTCACCGACTTCGTGCGAACCGTTTCTTCCTCGCTTCTCTCCACGGAGATCGTGCGAATCTTTCGTTTGTCTGTGGTCCTGAAAGCGACGTCCCGTCGCCTGTGACCCGGCGGAGACGGGTCCCGTCCGCCTTCGGTCGGCGCCGGCGCCCTTCGCTCGTGCGCCTCGGATTTTCCGCGATCCCTTCTGGGTTTGGATTCCTTGCGGCCGGTGTCGCCGCGCGCGCGCGCCCGGCCGGCGTCGCGGGCGCGGTCGCCGCCCACGATGACGGGCTCGCCGGTGTCGGTCTGGATGGTGCGCACGGTGCGCAGCCACTCGCGCTCGCGGTCACACTGGGTGGTCGTCGATCGCCTCTCCTCGAACGAGTCTACTTCGACATTCGTCTCCTTGGAACCTTAGATAAATGAAACGATGTTTGATAAACTCATTCGTTTATTTCTCAAATTTCATACAACCGTACATTACATAAATGCAGTCTATGACAAAAATTATAATAAAATAAATAATGTGCCAGATCAACGGTGCCAGTTTGTAATTCTACAGAATTAAAAATTAAAACGCGAACAAAAATAACATCTCGGTCAACGATCGGTCAAACTAGGGAACGCTCGTGTAAAGTGTGATTTCGGCGTCTACTCTACGGAAACCGAAGCTGTGCGGTGTGATACCAGCGGGGATGCACAAGCGAGCGCGATACCTTCCTCGAGCTTGGTCTCGGGGCGCGTGAAGCCCAGCCAGGCGCGGCTGCGCGACGCCAGCCCGCGCTTGCCGCTCGCCGCCGCCGCCCCCGCCGCCCCCGCCGCCCCCGTCGGCGCGCCGCTCGAGCTTCGCATCGGGCTAGTGGCGGCAGACTTGTGACTAGGAGACGTCATTGTGGTCTGACTTTTTAACCTTTGCTCTCTCCTTTCTGCTTCTTCGTCCACTATCGGAGAGGTCCCGGCGCTTTTAGTCTCTTTCACTCCGCGTGTAAAGTTTATAGATTTCGTAGGTTCGTTTTCTCCAGTCGGTTCTGTCGGCTTTGCGCCGCCACCATTGCTGTTATGGCGCGCGGTGAGAGTTTCGACTAGAGTGGGCGCGGAGGCGCGGCGGTTGTGGCAGGCGTCCTCGGTGGAGGATTCGAAGCTGACGCTGCTCTTCTCCTCGGGGATGCTGTCGAACACGCGCCGGAAGCGCAGCGAGTTGGAGCGCGAGCGCGGCTCGGCGAGCGGCACGGAGGCGCGGCGCGCGGGCTCGTGCGCCGGCTCCGGGCTGTCCTCGCCTGCCAGCACTTCCCTGAGCATATTTGCGAGCAGATTATTAGATTTCTTGCTTCTGTCTCGGGGAGGGGCCGTAGGTGAGCTGACTAGTCTTTCGCCACTCGCGTGATGGCCTTTTTGTGAATTTCCTTTCGGTGTTTTTTGAATTCTTTCGTAAACCGGTACCGGTATGCGGGACTTTTTACTTTTATGATTATGATTCTCATCGGAGTTTGTCGTTTCAGGGGAGCTCTGTGAACCGTTTACGTATTCTAGAATTTCGAGTATTTCTATACACTTATTGCCATCGTGTATTTCGGATTTTTGATAGATTCTCTTCGGACCACTGTCGTCCGGAGACAAAGACGACGGGTGCGTCAGTAGCGATAATTTTCCGTGAATGTGATGTCGATCCGACTTTTTTTTACTTCTATCCGGTTTGTCCATGTAGACGATCGGGGCTCCCCCTCTGCTCGTTCTGTGAGACTCCTTGCCGTGGCAAAAATCAACATCCTTTCTCCACGTTTTCCTAGATATATTTTCATCCGATTTAGATATGAGCATTTTCGGGGGTTTCTGTTTGATGCGCATGCACTTGTACTCGTCCTGCGCGACCTTGGCGATGAGCTCGTCGACGAGCGCGGCCACGAGCGCGGCGCACTCGCGCTCGCGCTGCTGGCGCGCGCAGGCGGACGAGTGGCGCTGGCGCTCGAGCTCGCGCTTCAGCTGCTTCACCTTGGAGCGGCGCGCGCACTCCATGCGCAGCTCGCGCTTGCGGTGTCGTCGGTACAAGCGCTGTTTTATTTTCTCCGGCATGTGATCCGCGACGATGACGTTTTCCTTCTCACAGTCGCAGTCGTTGTCTTTTATCCTGATAAAAAAGGCTTCGCCTCTCTCCTTGGGAGACGTTTCGTCCTCTTTTGGCGAGGTTTCTGGCAGCAAATCTAAAACATCGATGGCTGAGCGCACGAGTTCGCTTCTTTTGTTGCTATTGTTGTTGAAAGATCTGCGGAGAAGAATCGATCTCGGCGAGTTGGGGTCGTCCAGACTGTCGACGAGACTCGTGCAGTCCGACCCGACCAACTCTGCGTCATCCGAGGACGAGGTGTTCACTTCCATCGAGTCCGTGTGAGGAAACGCTGAAAAACGAGGCACGACCACGTTGTTGTCCACGTCTTCATAATAGTTGCCGGTGCCGACTCCACTAATAATTTCTGAGATTTCCACGTTGTGCTGCGTGTGCATCTCAATGGTTTCATTCCTATCTAAAGTCGGATCGGAGTTGTCGTCCAAGTAAACGTCGACGTTGGATATCTCTATGTGCGACACGCCCGGGATGGAGGCCACCTGGTAGTTGACGTCGGCGCTCATGCTCTGCAGCTCGTCCTGGAACAGCTTCTGGATCTGCTGCAGCACGGCCTGGTTGACGTGGTCGTGCGGCGCGGCGTAGAAGGCGGCGGGCGAGGCGGCGCGCGACTGGTTGTTGTTGGACTCCACGCTGAGCATCTCGTCGCGGATGGTGACGCTGTCGCGCGCGTCCTGCGGGTTGTTGCAGCTGTCTTTCCGCCCGTCGTTATTGCAGAGTTCCTCGTTACCGAAAATGATTTGGTTGTTGGAAGTTGGACTCAGATGTACGATGGTATTGACGCCCGTGTTTTGTAATTTTACTTTGATTTCTTTCTCGACGATATTGATTTTACGATCGCTTCCGATGGAGGCATTCATACATTCGAGTTGATCTGTGAGAGAATTTAAGCTTTCCACTAAAATATTAGAAACGTATTCATCGATATTGATATTTTGTGGAAATCTGTGATTTACGGGTGCTTTTAAAGTTTGGTTACTCGTGCTTTCAGGTACCGTGGTCTTAAGAGCGGGCACGTTATTGCTGTTCAGGGTCTCCGAGACCACTATTTCGAGAAGCTCATACGACGGAGTCTCCACAGTGAGCGGCGTGTCATACGGTAACACATTGTTTTCATCGTTTTCGACACTCGCAGATCTCTCACTGATTCGTCCGTCTATGTGTGCGCTTTTCGACATTTGTTTTGAAATTTTTGACCCTACTACAAATCCATTAGTCTCCTTCGCCGTAGACATAGAAGTCGATAATGTATCTGACGAGTCCGCATAAGAGTTATCGTCCATCTGCGTATTAGAAGGGGAGTTTTCGCTCGGCACGTCGTCCGTGTGATGTTCTTCCGATCTGACCTCCGCAGTGACGGCATCCGAAGACAGTCGTTCGGAATACTGGGTGTAAGCATTCGAGTCGCTGTTGACGTCGAACTTTGACGTGTCGCTGTCTGTCATCGCATCGGTCGTCGTTTCGACAAACGACGAGGCTTCGCGGCCTCGGTAGGGGCAGGACGAGTCGGAGCACTCGCCCTTCGCGGCCCTCTCGTAGCGCGACTCCTCGGCGCGGTCGTAGCTGTTCCTCATCGCCGCCCGAAGCATCTCGTCGCTGCTGCGCAAGTCGCGCGGGAAGTCGAGGCGCTGGCGCTTGGGCGAGGCCCAGCCCGGCGCCTGCGAGTGGCGCGAGGACGCCAGGCTGCCGGAGAGCGGGCGCAGCTCGGCGCGCGAGCCGTCCAGCGAGCGCGTCTCGCGGCCGCACGCCGCGCCGCAGCAGTCCGCGCCGCACGCGCCCGCGCGCCCCCACAGCCGCCGCAGCAGCGCCGACTTGCGCATCACCTCGCGGTCGCGCCGCAGGAACCGCTGCGGCGACTCGCACAGCGAGTTGCACGAGCCGCGCGGGGGCGACGCCGACGCCGGTGGGCTCGTCACGGCCCCGGTCTCCTCTGAGTCGGACCGCTGCTGAGCGAGACGATATCTGAAATGTTAGAAAGGAAACAAGAGTGAGTATGCCGACCGCATTGACGGATGGAACGTAGATAGGTTCAAGAGAATGGCCCGCTCACTTCCTCATGATGGTCTCGGGCACGGAGTAGCGGCGGCGCAGCAGACCGGGCGAGGCGCCGGCGCGCGGCGGCAGCGCCAGGTGGCGGCTCATGGCGTCGGCGCGCTCGGACGGCTCCGCGCCGGCGCCGGTGGGCGGCGCCCGGGAGTAAGACATGCGGGTTATCGCGCGACTGGAAAGTAGAATTAATAACTGTGAAAATTTTAATTCAAGACTACACGAAAAAATTGGTACACAAAATATCTTGGCGTTGTAGAGCCAAGATAGTGATAATGAAGTAACTTATCAGTAACCTGTGGTGATAGTAAAACCTAAACCTACATTTTTAAACTTATGTTTTTTAGTTCATTTTCATAATTCTCATACCATAGAGTACCTACCTACTTACCTACATTATTATCTTTAAATTAGATAGACTTAACATGACTCCTTGACTAACGACGTGTATCTACTTTGTGTACTTAATAAAGATTATGCATGACGGCACGTTTTCTCATCATACAGCTCTTTCGGAAATTAACAATTTGTGATGTAGATAGGGCTGTCACGGCCATAATCATTAGAGCTAAGCATCCCCCCAGTAGAGCCACCCCCGACCGCGCTGGACGCAGGGTCGCGGCATTCTTGAATCAAGCCGCGTATTTCGCCATTGCGGCAATTCTCAGGATGCCTGCACGCAGCGTCAGAGCTCAACGAAGGCAATCACTGCCACGTACTTCGCACAAGTGAGGCGCACGTGTGGTGGAGTCATCTATTTATACAACATGAATAATGAAACTCCCTATCCAGTAATGCACTTCTCCAGCATGCGAAATGTAGATAGGTAGGTATAATACGTCGGTATTATTATACTATACTTATTAACTGTCTATCATAATAATATGATTCGTTATCTAGTATCTACCTTCGATTTTCACTGGAATGCATTTCCTGTGTGAGTGAAAAAGATAACTCGTACCTAATTATAAATAAAATATTTAATGCGCAAGTGTGGGTAATTAAGGAAGTACCGTTTATGGATTCCTATTATCATAATCTCATGAAGCTGAAGTAGTTCAATTAAAAAACTATAACCATATCGCTACACGCAATAAGTAATTGGGAGTCTGCATTTGTGAGTGCAATCGAGTTTGAGGTAAATAGACCGTTGTGAATGCGGCAGAGTCGTTTATATTTTCCGCGATACTAGAGTTGGGATCGGAATGATGTGCGAGATGTTTCGCCGATAGTGGCACGTCAACGGGACCCGCATGCGATGAATAATTGCGGCAAACGGAGCGCGTCGAAGAAAATATGCAAACCGATGGAGCGAGAGTGGCGAACAATGCGCGCGCGCAGGACAATCAGGGCGCTCCCGCCGCGCTGCGTGCCTTCGGCCTTAGCTCGTGCTTAATGTGAACTAATAACAGTTTATGAACTGCCTGAAAGATCTAGGTTGGTAGGATCTAGATGGCTTTCGGAGATTTTCAATGCCTCAAAAAAGTTATTGAACTTTTTATATGACCTTTAAGGTTTTTGGTTGGCAGGGTCAAGGTTGATGATCCAGCCGTATTTTCACACCGCATGCCCTAAAACGTGCGCTGCACACGAGCTTAGCAGAGCAGCGAGTCGCGCGTTAACAGCCGCGTGTGAATATCTCAATCTAAAACTGTATAGGTCTCCGCGAGTTCCACAAATAGAACCCGGCCCTTGCGGCCGCGGCATCCCAACAAAACCACTGTCTTCCCTACACTCCGCTACACATAGAAAAGTTAGTAACTAGGCGAGTTTAGTAGACAACTAGTTAGCTGAAGATGACACGTCTTCGTTTTGAGAAATGCTAATTGGCAAACCTTAACTCCGGTGCAAAAGATTATTCATTTTTTATTTTCATCTCAATGTATCACATTTAAATTAAATAAATTTTAAGAAATGTGGTACGTAATTGGGGGTTAGTGATAGTGTCAATTTTCTCGGTCCTACGATTCGCAAACAGACCTATGCTTTGTGCAGACGTCTGACTCATCTCTGCGCCCGCTGCAGCACGGACGCATGTGGATTAAATACAAACCCAGGAAATAATATACTAACAGCGGTGCAATGAAAATCTGAAAGGAACCAAGCGATTGGATTTTCTAATTTTTCCTTGATTTTATTATGATTTAAGACTAAACAAGTGCTTACATCGATAGCCGCATTGTCACGCAACTCGGTCGCGGATAGATCACCGTTGCATTGCATCTGTCATTACATATTTTTTGTTTCAAACAATGCTGTTGTTATTCTATTGTGTTGATCGTGATTGTTGTTCGATAAAGTTCTATGAACAAACAAAAACTAATCATGAATAGGCAGACAATAATCTGAGTCGATATTGCCTAGTTTTGTAGAGTGGTATGGGTGAAGCGCGTATGGTTTGACCTCTAGGCCCGAGACGGCGCACACTGGATCGAGCCCATACAAAGCGTTGGACATCGCTTCCTTACTCAGTGTTTTTAAAATAAAATGAGATTGCGTCAACGTAGTAACTTCAAATTTTTACAGTGTAAGGTTGACAAGTTTATCTTTCTAATGTGATAGATTTTACTTATTAGATGGCAATTAATATAAGTGAAAAAAAATCTTAAAATATAGTGATGAAAAACTTGTATTTATTGTTCAATTAAAAGCAAATACTCACTCATTTTGGTCTGTTTCCATATTTAAAGAGTAACATAGTCTAACAATACTCTAAATTTATTCTCATTAAGTGTTAAAATTATTAAAGAAATATTTTTGTAAACGCCTGATTTTTCATTGCACACAATCACTTTGTTCGATTTTGTCGAGCTTGTTTTCATATTCTGTTAACTGTTAGATACATAATCTAACAATACTCTAAATTTATTCTCATTAAGTGTTAAACTTATGAAAGAAATGTTTTTGCAAACGCCTGATTTTTCATTGCACACAATCACTTTGTTCGATTTTGTCGAGCTTGATTTTATATTCTGTTAGCTGTTAGATACATACTAATGCAATTTTATAGGGACTTAGCGGACTACAAAACTGACTCCAATCAACAGATTGCCTAAGCCAATCTACGTTTGTAGCTAAAAACTGGTGCTCATTATAATGACACTACTTCTTCTTGCGACAAACAATGTCAATGAAATTATTGTTTTTTTTTTATAGTTATCTGATAAATAAAATGTGTAACTCAGTACCTACCTAACACAATCATAAATGAAGAAAAAAATACATACAAAATGTATGTATGGTATGTACTAAATTCAACGACAATCTTTTGAGATGATGACAATATGATTTTTTTACTATATCTGTTTTATAGTATTTCTTTATGTTCATAAAGTATTAACTACGTTAGTACTTACCTCTGTTTATCTGAAGAGAGTGTATGCGAAAACAGCTCTAGTATCCTAGCTAAAGAACTAGCGCGATCTTTCATCGTGGTTTTTAATAATGCATACAAATCTCTATTTGACTTGAGGTTTTTCATTTTAATGAGTATTTTTACTGAATTGCACACGATAAACAACTCATAAACCAAAATAAACATCTTTGGTTTACCTGACATTATTTTAGTGTAACGAATTTTACCTAAGTTAATTTTGCTATGCGGAAAAATGAGGCGCTTTTATTTAGTTTTTTGTGATTTTCTCGAAAATAGGGATGAATAAGGGTCTAAAAACTGAGTAATAATATCGCCCACGTTGTCATCTATCATCTCTCATTCATGGTTTGTTAAAGATCGCCCAAGATGTCAACTAAAACACGCAGTTTTCATTAAAAAAAATACCTTTTAAAAATACGTCAAAATAGCCAAGCTAGAAGTTTTTTAGGCACTCATTTTAACACACAGATTAAGATAAAGGTATAAGATAATACATTAATAAGTAATAACATAAAACCAGTGAACGAAATTGGATAAATTGACAATACAAACAGAAGTCAGAAAATCCATGATTTTGACTTTGTTCACTTTACGGTCGCACCACATAACTATGATAGTAGATCATGACTTGATATTAGTGATATTTGATAGAATGAAGTCTCATCTTTCAATTTATATGCAAATCAATCTTGTTTTAAGTAGTTGCATTTAAAGCACCATGTCCAACACCTTGTATGGGCTCGATCCACCGTGCGGCGCGGCGCCGGCCCGGTGCCAAAACAGCCCATTCATCTCGCGTCGTGTTCGGTTTGGACCCTCGCAAACATGTTTGCCGCCGAGGAAGTCGCCTGAGTGGAGTGATTCACATCTTAATGCCGGCTCCGCTTCCCGCCCGAAGGGAAAGGGCCTGAAATATCAACGTTTTGGCATCGACTCTACATTACATTAGACACCACAATTTTGTGACATAACCGCGTTATATTCTCGCTTAAAAGCTACTCTGGTTGCCAAATTACCTTTTTGAAAACAGTATGTATTAGTACGAGTTTTCAAAATTCATTACGATCACAAAAGCATTAACTTCGAACTGTTTGTTCTCAAAGTTCGGTCGTGAACTTTTCACATGTTCTAGTAGAGGACCTAGACAAAGATAGTCAGGTATTCTAATGACGTTAATGTAATAAAGTAAAACTTATTTTCACACCATTGTTATAAAATGATTCATCTACAACGTTTACAAACAATTATGTATTGAAAATATGGTGTTAGAATGCTGAGGCTTTCATGGCCAGAATATGGTATTAAAATTTTGGGTCAGGAATTCATTCTCTCATTTTACCTAGGTACCTACCTAATTTGCTGATAAAAATTTCTTGGTTTTCATTCAATTCAATTTCAGGGTTTTTTCAACAAGATAATACATCAATGCTTTGACTTTGCCAGAGTTAATTTTTATGGATTAACAAGTATCTAATCGTGGGTTCTATATTGGCTCACATAAAATTCTAAATCCTATTCTTTGTCTTACTACCGATTTGTGTTCATAATAATCTCTCTTCATAATTTTATTTTTCATACTTTTTTTATTCATACATTTTTATTACTACCAACGGAGCTCATAACAGTTAGTAATCATAATTTTTTTATCAATACTGTTACTGCCAAGAACCATTTAAAATACATAATTTTTATTTTCAGATCTTTTTTCTTTATAACATTCATTGATCATATTGTTTTAATTAATAGAACATACTTCAACTCATAATGTTGTTGTTCAGAATAATTTACTTTATAACAGACATACTCGTATCTTTAAAAAAATCATATATAATTTAATTAAGTAAATAAGCATGCAGAGTATGCAGCACGAAAGCAAGCATGCAGCATGCATTGGTATCTCCTCCTAACAATAGAGGTGATTCTAGCGCTCGGCGGCCGCTGCCGCGGCACGCTTCGCTCGCCTTCGCGCGTTAATAAGGGTCACTGTTCTAACCTAACCTAACCTACTATTTTCTGCGATACCTACTTTCTGTAACCATACTATTTTCTGCAATCTCTTTGTTTTACATAAAATTCTTGTGAAAACCATGATCATCTGCCTTATGCTTTGATTTATGGGTAACGGTGGGTAAGTATGTGAAGTGTCAATTTGACCAAACAAATTATTTGGGATATAATATTTGGCAAAATAAAACATTTGCTACATAAACATTTGCCAAGTAAAATTTTGCCAAATGATAATTTGACCAAATGAATTAGATGCGAAAAGTACAGTTGCTAAAAGTTCATTTGGGAAATGAAACTTTGGCGATAAGTTGTTTGCGAAGTGAAATTTGGCGAAAAGTAATTTGGCCAAACGGAAGTATACCGATAAATACACTTACAAGTAATAAATTTATGAAAACAAATATTAGGATACATCACATTTATGAATGTTATAGTTATTTATTCGAATGATTATGAGTTTCGATCATTAGTATAGAAAAATATATGAAAACAAATATTAGTAAAAACTAAGGGTATGATTAGTGATATTATGAATATCAATGATTATGTTTTTAAATATGTAGGTTTTAAATTTTTTATGAAGAATGATCATTATGGTATCAAATTGTATGAGAAATATTTTCGGATCTCCAATGATAGGAATTAAAAAGTTATGTAAGATAACTTTTAAAAAAAATAAAACCGACTTCAAATGCGTGAACACAAAAAAAAACTAAAAATTAAAAATATTGCGTATAAAAAAAGTAAAAAAGTAAAGTTCATCCCCAATTTTCCACCCTTGGGGGTGAAATATTTTCTTCAAATTCGCATGAAACCACCCTTTTGATAATACCTATTCAACAAAAAAATAATCGTTCAAATTGATTTATAATCGGCGGAGATATTGCGTATAAAAAAGTTCATCCCCAATTTTCCACCCTTGGGGGTTGTTTTTTCTATTATTAAATTTAAATGGGACCACCCTTGAGGTATTACCTATACGCCGAAAAAAGATTTGTTCAAATCGGTTCATAATTGGCGGAGTTATCGCGTAACAAACATAGAAAAAAAAAAAAAAAAAAAACATACGGGTCGAATTGAGAACCTCCTCCTTTTTTGAAGTCGGTTGAAAATGCGCTACCACTTTTTTATCCGATTATGGTGAATCCATGGAATAGTTTTGGGCGGGAGGCAGTGTTTGTAAGACTCAGCTCCCAGTACCCGGGATAATTATCTCGTAAAGCCTAATCTAGGTATTCGTCCGATTTTAATTTGATGATTAAGTTGTCAATCGATTCATTATTAGGGCCCAGGGACAGAATAAATACTACTGATACTGATTGCCCGGGTAACATAGGCTCCATTTCATGGTAAACCAATCGACGAAATGATATTTTTTCGTAGTCGTATTACAGTTTTTTTTACTTATTATTTTAAATAAACCTATCTTATTACTTCACCGACCGACCCGTTGTAAGAGTGGTATTTTTTAAATAACTTACCTTTTAATGGCAGGAAATCAGAAGCAATAATACTCGTATCACATCACTTTACACATTAAAATATTCTCGTAATTTTATTCTCGTATAATATTCGCAATGTCTCATATAGTTCGGTAAGTACGCTGACGCGGTCGCGGTGAGTTCGTGCTGGTGGTGGCGGGCGCGCGAGAGATGCGCGCGCGCCGACTGCCGCGGTGCCGACACTGCCGCTGCCGGCGCGACGCTGCGGCTCATTCCGCGTAATGAGCCACACTAAGCCATGCCTAACGACCATTAATTGCCGGCATAACAAAACATTTTCTGACTCAGCACTCTTATTTTGTAACGATTCTATAACTATTCAGGTAATTCGAGTGGGATTTATTGACTTGTTGCAACTGATTAATTTCCAATTTACTTCGATGTAACAAATTGGCAAAATTATTACAGGCCATTCGAGATAAGTTGTTAAAAACTGGTTTATTACTTCTAACAGTGAATACTGTGTGGTGTTTCAATACTTTGTGTGTATAAAATATTTCTGCGCTGCACTGATCACGCAGGTTCCGCGTGTCTACTTTGAATGTTTTAATTTTAATTACCATGCGCCGACAGACTTTCGTTTTGACAACTTAATGACTCCGGCAATACTACTGCTCGACAAAAAGCGACCGTGGCCATAGAGAAAGCATGTTTTCCATCGATTGCTCATTTATCGGCGTTTTTGCATCGTATCGGTTGCGCTAGCGCAGGTATTCGCATTCTTTCTCTGTACATGATTATTAACTGTAAATAAATGGAACGCATTGCCATTTATCATTTTCTTTCTGTTCTTTTCCATTTTCACTGTACTGGTTTAAATAACATCTAGTTAAATTATACTATTACACACTTAGGCTGGGTTGCACCATTTTCCTTTAACTTCGACAAACGTCAAAAGTCTGCCAAACTCTACAAAAAACACTTGTTATCGTTATAGTTACTGTTAAAGTTATGTGGTACAACTCAGCCTTAGTACTTTTGTAATTACAATAGTTTCTGCTTATCAATCCTGCTAGAAACGCGAAGTGTGAATCTTCTTTACTTAGGGTTGGTTTAGTTAGGGCTTGTAGAGTTAGAGCGTGTTGAGTTAGAAGCTTTCTCTACATGAGACCGATTTCTTTTTCACAATGCGAGCCACGTCTTGGCAACATTTTTCATGAATGTTTTTCGTGAGTTGTATTATTTACCTGAAGGGTATTCGATGGTTTCAAATGAAAATATTATTAAGTCTTTTTATTCAGTTTAGATCAATATTTGGCACCTATGAACGTGAAAAGGTAGCCCTGAATGTTGATGTTTAATGATGGTATAGAGTGAATGCATACTATACAGCTCCTTTACCATTTACTCTATTATTGTCACAAGTACGAGTTGTCGCCAAATCATAAGCGACCTAGATAGGTTTCCGCGAATCAGCGCGACTGCTTTGGCGCCCCCTGCGGCGGGCTCCTGCCGGTCCGGAACAACTCCCGGTATTCAGGTTACGCTCATTAGCGAATGATGGCACTGTCACACTCTCGCTAACACAAGATTTTTTCAAAGCGATGTGACTATTCGGAAAATTTCTTTGAAGTAGCCTAAAAGTTAACAGAATTGAGATCAAGCACCAACGGAAGCTGAGCACACATGCGGCGCGGCGTAATTTAATGAGCTCGAGTGTGCAGCTAATTGATCCCATTGCTTCAGCTTTGGCTCTTGTATTGCGCAAATATTCTATGTAGGAATATCCGATTGCACAAACAGCATTCCATCTGCCGTCTGCGGTGTACTCAACCACATATTTAGTATTTCGATGTATTCGACTCTTCAAGTTTCTGTCACTCATATTGAAAACTGTCTGAGTAAGAGAGATGTATTGATCTAAAATAAGCTCGTACTTTTGCGGAGTAGATCCCCGCACAACCAGAGTGTTGTTATACTACATCGTTCAGGAACTGCGTAACATGACACCATCGCGATATATGTTCATGGAAAAGGATATATGTTCATGCTTTTGAAAAACAAGGAGAGCTTTTGACTGGTTATAATGAGACTACGGCCGATGACACTTTGACACACCGTATTTACTTATTTAATTAAGTGATCAAAAGTTACAAAGAAAAAGATAATGCAGCAAACAGATAAATAATGGTGGCAATAGGTAGGTACTTTGACGTCAATAATCGCCTTACTCTGCGTTGTTTGGAGCCACTCAAGTGATAGCGATAACGCCGGAACAATATTTGCCATGATTACACTGATAATTTTGGTAGGTAGCTTTGTACACGTTGCCTCAACATGACATGCCAACAGTGACTCTTTCACTTTGATTACAGTAAAATGGCAAATGCCAATATTGAGTTCAACAAATTCTATTTCTTGTTACTCAATTCTTAGCAGCAGACATGGCCTTATAATGTGCAGTTGTTTGTTTTTATCAATAAAATATAACAAAAAAATTATATAAAGTTTTAGCAAAATCCGTTCCGTAATCCGTAGTTTTTGTTTTTACTAAAGTATTCAACTTTGTAAAGTATTCAACAAGGTGGCTTGCTGCAGGGGCCGGCTGGACGCAGACCGCTAATGTGATCTCTCTATGGAGATTTATGGTACGAGCTGCTTACCGACCCTCGGCAGCGAGGCGAATACTGACCATCGGGACTATTCCCACCTCTCATCCCCACCGCTACTGCAACTCCTGTTGGATCTACAGCTTGGCTGGCCTCCAGTAAAAATCCAACCAGTGAAGGTTCAAGGTTCCGGGGGAAAGTTAAACTGTCATTAGACCCGCAACGAAATTTATCAGAAGAACATAAGAGGAGTTGGAAATGAAGGTTCTAGTAGAAGTTGAAGAGTACTGACCAGTGGTCGAAGAGCGAGCGCGGCTCGGGCCAGGCGCGGCGCACCACGGCCAGTACCTCGCGCAGCGCGGGCGACGACGAGCTGCCTTCTTTGTGACCTGCAACCAACCACCACACTTTCATTCCTGATCCTGAGCCCTCCAAAACACAATAGGTTGTAGTAGATTGGAGGGACAACTTGATAATATTAGTAATCGAAGCAACATACGTATTTGTAATTGAAAACTTCAAAACTGTTTTATACGTGAAGCAAGAGGTATTTAATACTAAGTTTTAATCATAAACTATATATTTTGGCAGCGATAACACAATGTTATCGCTATACCTTGAAGTTTGACAGCAAGATTGGCCACAAAACTTGTCTGACACCTCACTTATTGGAGGCAGTCACGCACGGGGAAGAATGACCCAACCACCTCTACGCGAAGGTGACGCGAGCCCTTTACCGCGGCCGCGTGACGTCACGGTGCAAATAGCAATTAACTAACTTACAATTAGTATAACATTATTCTAATTACACCTAATACTACAGGGATTTTCGTATGACTATTAGCCAAACTTGTTGGGTACAGGTTGTAGAGTCATTAGAGAATACAAATTCGGCCATTTTTCCTAATGGTATTTTAATTATATTTTTAATGCATTTAATATTTTTCAGAATTTAACCTATAACTTATCTGCTACTACATGATTTTCTTGTCTGGTATAATAAGTCCATAGTCTAATAAAAGTAAGTAATTTAAGATCCTCCTATGAAATTTTATTGAAATTTGAATGTTGAAAACGTATGGGAAAAAGTAATGAAATTTTTCGGAATAAGTTGAACAAAAAAAACCACATTAAAAAAGTAGTTCATTTAAGGTCAAGTGGTTAGTGATTACAGCATTTTCCCAAGCATTAACTATGTATGTAATGTAACGTTCTTAAGAATGGTACAATACAGATATAAGCTGAGTTTCAAAGTATTTGGTACGTTTTATCTACGTTAGTGTTTTCCGAAAATGACTCTACCTATCCTACATCTAAAAACGATGCTAAAATGAAAGAGTTTTATCAGGTTAGTCGGTTTCTGATATTGATTTCACAAATAGCAACTATACGCAACGGCCGCATCTCCATATTCTCTCCATGACTTGTGTTCGTTTCGAATGATGACTATTCATGCAGTCTCCATCGGGTCGCGTGCTGCTCGGATTGATCGGCCACGGTCTTTTTACGGCCTCTTTATTCCATTGCGTTTCAAGCTATTAACAAGACTTTCATTTAAATACAGTTCTACGAATGTGGATTACTATTTTACCTATTAAAACATTATTTATTTTTTCGCATTATTAGACTGATGGCATTAAAAGTCTTTGGAGAACGTAATGCGCTCAACGCACAATGTTATTTACACGATCAAGGCCGAATATAAAAGATTACATCTTGTAATTATCAAAACTTATAGATAACAGTATTTAACTATTTACTTGAATCAAAATATGTTGCTTGTTGCACAGGAAGGTAACACATAATAATATACATTGTTGAGCTTTGAGTCAATGCGGAGATCAGTATATTATGGAAATCAAGTCTACTCTCAAAACTTTGAACAAAATTTGTTAGAAAAGTGCCTACTTACTCATTCCTGCTCATTAAATTTACACAATTTTTACAATTTTTGATTGTAATTTTACTTTACAATTCAAAGATAATAAAATAATATAAATAATATAGGAAGGAAATAGGGCTTATGTTCAATGATCGTTCATCATCCATCTACTGATTTATTGGTAGCTTTTTCATACAGATAAAAAAAGAATTCCATGCCATTCATGCAAGTCATTCATGATTATGTAGAGTCAGTTTCCATCTCTGGCTACTTCAATGGAAGAGATATTCCTAGCCCGTTAAACACAGATTGAAAGTGGAATGAAATACATCATAAGCCAGCACCAGCCCCAGTCAGCAAGCACCCTGCGCGGGCAGCTGACTGGGAGCGGCAGGACCCGGCTGCAACAGGTGGCTGCGAGCAGTCAGCTGACGCAACGCACGAATCAATAGACATCGACTCTATTTTCCGACTTGTAAATTGTTAAAAACATACTATTTTAATATTCATCCCAATCTGCTCTGATTGATAGCAAAAGAAACGTTTGAGTAAAGACCCATAATAATATCTGTATTTTATAAACACTCGAACTCGCAGTAGTAATAGGGTACCTACTAAGTAGATAGCGATAATAATTGTACTCGCACGAGCGGTGAGCTCGTTCATTATGTATTTACTTTGTCCGTGAGTCAGCGCGCGTGGGCTCCTGAATCTGATTCAATAGTTAGTTACTGTTATAACTTTCTCTGTACTGACACTCATTTACGCGCAAAAAATCAGGATGAAATCAGGCTGCTAGTAGACACGCACTTACGATATTTTCTTTTGGATTCGGAATTGAATACATTCTTCTATTGCACGCTGTCTAAAATTCAATGTTTAATATTATTGATAGTACACGTTGTTGTACGAGTAAAATTAATAGCTTGTATAATTGTACAACACTAGTATCGTGCAAAAGTTGTCCGAGCCGTTGGACGCGCTCCCGGCGAGGTCAGGCGTCAGCAGCGTCGCGGCCGGCGCCCGCTGCAGGCTGCGGGACGGCGCGCGGCCTCCCAGTCACCAGCCCAGCGCAGTGAGTCACGGGTTTGACGGGTTATCGCGGCCGCCACCCCCGGCCTTGGCGGCTTGGCTCCGATTGAGTCCCTCCATTTTACATTACGTCGAAATTAATAACCTTCACCACGGTCATAACAAAATCTTAAAATGAAAACATTTTCTTGGAATGACAAAGATTAAGGTCTGGTTTTCATTAAAAACGGAAGTACCTAAATAGTTTCGGAAAGTAAAATAGAAACATTTATGGATACTGATTATTATTGCAACTTATTTCCTATTATATCCAATCGCAATCGCTCTGATAAGTTCCTTGATGACATTGTTTACCGAATTCGTGTGTGTGTATGTCTCGGCCCCGTGCACAAAGTCTTACGATGTAAATCTGTTTCAAGTGGCGCTAGCAGGCTCAGGTGCGCGGCCTCGCGCTGACCTCCGCCGCGACCTGTCCATACAAAAGCTTTCGAGCCGCTCTATGTTACAATTAACTTTATGTAAATCTATACTGCGTTACATACACTCAATTAAAGTCTTGGTTTAAATCGAAACTATAAAGTTAAACGTTCAGCTGGTTCGCAGAAACGTAAAATGGACAGCCAGCAGCACCCCGGCGAGGCGAGCTAAGCTGTTATCCTTTATTGATGCGGAAATGTTTTTCGTTCGTGTCTGTATCGTGATAAAAACTTGACTTAACATAGCAGTCTTCTCATAATTAAGCTTACATTGTGTATTTCACGTAATTAACCGTATTACTTTTCAGGGACCCATGTTATCGATATGATAAAAATAACTGCGTGCATTTGTTGCTGTCGAATCATCGACGATTGAACTGCAAACTATAGAGGTAAGTTAATTAACTACGTTCCGACACTGAAATTGGAACTTTAGCAGTTTAAGTTACAACCTTGCTACACTATTATATGAATAAATCACAGGTCGCACATTATTACTTTTGATAATTATTATCTGAATCACATGCAGCTACATCAACCATCGAGGCGGCCTTTGACCCCGCCTGACCCCTCGGTCGTTGCCGCGAGGGATGCTCTACTTCCCTGACACCACTCCGCAATCAACAGCCTAAGATTTCCAAATTTCGTCGTAAGGTAAAGTAGATACGAGTATTTTACATATACACACGTTATGAATTTATGTTTGTGTACGAGTAAGTGGGTACCTAAGTACCTATCTAGATTTTGTTTTCAAATGAAAGCTGTGCATTTAAAAAAAAAATGAAAAATGTTTA
Source organism: Ostrinia nubilalis (assembly GCF_963855985.1). NCBI lineage: Eukaryota > Metazoa > Arthropoda > Insecta > Lepidoptera > Crambidae > Ostrinia > Ostrinia nubilalis. Next base: position 14,198,185 of record NC_087107.1, on the reverse strand, counting down.
TATTTCGTTAACAACAATAACAAATAAAAGTTTAGGTGGACTCTTTCTTGGAATGGATTGCAATGAATGGAAAAACTTCAAAACATTTGAAAAAAGAAGAGGAAACGGAGAAGTTTTTCCGGAAACGATTCCTACATCACCGAGGCACAGCAGTCAGATTAGTAAGTTATTTAGCACTGCTTGTCTAATTTTATTTAAATGATTATAATTATTAATATGCTCATTACTTGTCAGGAACTAATGGATTGAAGAAAATTTATAGCATTGTTAGACATAGTAGCTCGCAAAATGAAAGAGTTCGCATGCATACCTATACGCGGCTAAATTTAGGTATTTCGATCGTTTTTCGTGCTGGAAAGTGGTGGTGGGTGTGGGGTCGATAGCAGCCCCCACTCCTGCCGCAAACTGATGGATCACGGTTACTTCGACACCCCTGAAGCTACCGATTGCAATTTTTAACACTAGTTAGCGCTAAATAGTAGGTAATTGTATTGCTTTCCATTTTTCTACAGAGAACACAAGCGGAATTTCAAATGTTATTTAGATAATATTATGATATTGAAAAATAAAAAACAATGCGACGTTAGTTCGATGAAAAATATAACGAAGCCGAAACAAACTTTGACGTGGTACAAAAATTGTAATACATTTAAACAGTACCGTGAGAGTCTGATCGACTAGGTAAAAGGACATGGCTTCTTAAATTTATTATCTAAGAGAACGGAATTTTAACAAAGCTTTTCCAGTCGAAGCCTAGCCGTGTTCGCGATGTCCCAGTAGAGTCACCGCATGCGACTCGTGCGCTGTCCACGAGGACTCGTCGCGGGAAGCAGACACGCAACCTTAACTTTTCACTATTTGCCGTGAAAAATAGCACCGGCATTTAGTTTCAGTTTTAGCACCCGTAAAACGTGAGCACCTACTGTCTGCAGTTTGTGTTTAGTAAACAACAACAACGAGCTGTTATAAAAACAAGTTACCCTACCTACACTGTTACATGAAAATATAAAATTACAAACAACTGTTCGTATGTTGTTTACAGCTACAGACTTAGCAGTTTCTTTATTTTTAGATATTTAACATTTTATTATCTAATGTACATAAAATAAAATTATAGAAACAAGGACGCCGTAAAACTCAACATCATGATTCTAATTGTGTGTTAACGTTTTGAATAGTTAAATCCGTACCAAAACTTTTCACACCGTAACATCAAAAATTATATCAATAACTGGCGATCAATAGTTATTTTGTTAGGAACAATCATAGAAAAGGAAAATAACGCCATATAAAACACCCTACAATGTAAGTAGATACAGAATAAGTGACTATAATGGCGTAGCAACCGCAGTGTAATTACGTCGTCGCCCGGTCAATACCCACAATACCCACATTGATACTTTCACATGATATCATAAACAAACATTGATATTTTTGGATTAAGTGGAAATAAAACTCCATGTTAATCCGTGGTTGTTTTCCATTATGAAACATAGTGATGCTAAAGTATCCCATTAACATTATGAATCTTAGTTACTAATTTTATATGTGAAAGTTTGCGTTTGTGTTGAACGGATTTGAATAAGTCTACAATAGCCTTAGGCTGTTCGATTTTTTCAAGTTATTTATAATTTTGTTTGAGAATCTACTCGACTCTACACGACTCTAATCGTTCAGAAATTTTAATAACTAAAAGTTTACAGTTTTAAAATAGTTCAAGTGTCAGAATAAAATATTTAAAACAGAGTTAAGTAATTGGCCAAATTACAACGATAAGTGTCGGTCTTTCTGTGACAAACTGAATTTCTCGCGGGCAGAGCCGCGTGCATCATAGTATCATAACTTTCTGTCCATTTATCTGTTACCTTTTTACGCTTAAACCACTAAACTTTTGCGACGACGACAACCTCGGCTCAGAGGCTGGATAGCGGCTCTACTTAGCACATACATAAAAGCTGAACGGCAGGGCTTTAAATACCTTTCTTGATATACGAAAGTATCAAATTCAACCATTTGACGCACCATTACTTGAAATTACAATTTTCGACAGCATTTCCAATAATAATGACAACCGGTTAAAGTGCAATAAGTATAATAGAAGACAGGTAGAGTCGCCGAGACGGAGCCAGCCGCGCTTGCCGCGTGTTGTGATACTTGTGATCGTCACTTCGCTTTATGACTAATGAGCTGGGGCCCGCGCACCGGGCAGGGACATCTAGGTCCTTCCTATGCTGGTACTGGTAGAGTTCGCGATCAGAGAAGTGTCTTGTCATTATGTACTTGCATTTCAATTATGCTTTACTGCCTAGCTCGGATAAATATTTTTAACTATTTATGCATATTTTAAAGCCTGTAAACCCCGAAAAAGATGCTGACAATAATGACTGAATTTCTTGCGCTGCTTCTTCTCAGCACTGGCCCATTTATTGTCCCGAAGTAGTGGTAGGGTTAATACTGGGACGTGTAAAGTGCTTTTTAAAAGCCTACTTGAAAAAATAAAATGAGTTTTATAGAGACTACTATCAAACGATTTCCATAGTAATCGTTATCGTTAATATGACAGACCAGTAGAACCGGTATGATGTTGAAATGCACATAAATGAAGGATCTAGCTAGGCAAGCGGCATAAATTAATGTTAAAGAAATAAACATGAGAAATTAGTATCTTTTTATAGTTTCCATCAAATACTACTGTTTTTTCAGAACTTACTATAACATTGCCGATATGTATAGTACTATGAGGTACCTACGAGTATATTACCTACAAATCGAAAAGAAGGATTACTCGAAACTTATTTTTATGTTCAAGTAAAGTATTGTTTATTAGTCTGTTAATCTGGATAAACTCAAAAATTGCTAAACGGATTTTAATTTCAAAGTTTTATTTAAATAATAATAATAAATATCCTTGGACATTTTACACTGCGCCTCTAGTCCCAAACTAAGCAAAGCTTGTACTATGGGTACTAGACAAGACAACGGATATAAACATACTTAAATACTTTTTTTTTTGTAAATATACATACATTATACATAGTAACACCCAGACTCGTCACAGTTCGTTCGTTCGTTCGTTCGTTCGTTTCAGCCAAATGACGTCCACTGCTGGACAAAGGCCTCCTCCAAGGTTTTCCACAATGCACGGTCCTGCGCTGCCCGCATCCAGGCTCTTCCCGCGACCTTTACGAGATCGTCGGTCCACCTAGTAGGAGGCCTGCCCACGCTACGTCTTCCAGCCCGTGGTCGCCACTCGAGAACTTTTCTGCCCCAACGGCCATCGTCTCTACGAGCTATGTGCCCCGCCCACCCGTCACAGATAGTGTTAAAATTCATCATTTCAATTTCTGCCCGGCCGGAAATCGAATCTAGGACCTCTCAGCATAGTAGTCCGTTCTGAACCACTACACCAAACGGCCGACATAATTATGTTTAATTAATTTAGATACAAGGATACTTGAGGCGACAATAACCCAACGGTGTAGTTGGTGTAGTGCCGGACAGGCTGAGTCGAGACTCAATCAAGGAACGCTGGTTCGAAACCCGCCGCCGCTGAACTATTTGGAAGATTTGGAATGGACGGACACACGCCGTTACCACAACAATTTACCTAATGATCATTTAATAAATGTTTCACTTAACGTCCATGTGACGATAATGAAATAGCTGTGCCATGTAATATTTGGCTAAAGTTTAGAATTTGTTTAGTTAGGGCATGTGGAGTTTGAACCTTGGCTCTACATAAGATACTGATAACTTTTCCACAATGCGAGCCATATGGTCTTGGCAACATTTCGCATGAAAATGCTTTTGGTGGGATTACTATGAATCTTGGTGATCATACTATGACATGTGTAGTGTACGAACACCAACAGCGGCCATCGGGTAGGAACATACAGCCGTGCAGCAGGCAAGCTCGTTCTAGGAACCCCACGAAGAGGCGCTCGAGCACGGCCCGTGGGCTGTCACTGGGGTACCATTCTGTGTCTACCACTTGTGGTTCCAGATAATAAAGCCAGATTAAACACTACGAGAATAATTTGATTTAAATTAACTGACTTCCTCTTAATGATGTTGGTATTTAAGTCTCATATTAGGACATGATTTGAGAAGGTATTTTCCTGGTCAGATAAGGAAACTATTAACACAATTATTTTGTCAACAATAATACATAGTACGAAATCAAATTAGCTATCATTTCATGTCATTTTTTTCTGGTTTAAAAATATTCCTCCCTTTGTAATACGTGATAAACTTTTTTTAATGTTCTGTTAACGTAAAGAAACTTGTAGAACAGGTTATTTATAAAACTATACTAGGAAAGGTAATTTTACAGAATTCTGAAAATTAACCCGTCTCTACGTATCACTGATACGGTATCAGTGAAGTAAATTGCGTTTGAAACGGTAAGTAATGAGCACCTTACGTAAGCAGTAATCACTATAAATTCCAGGATTCTGGTAGAGATAAGAAGCTTACACCTGTGCCTGTGTAACGAAACCGTTGCCGAATCGATGCGTGTGAATTATTAGTGCGGCGTCCAGACGACGGAACATCCTCCTTGCCGAGAGATAAAGTCGAGGTAAACTTTACGTATGGCCGTAAAAGCGAGGTCGCGCGTTTTTAGTAGTCTTGAGGAATTACTTTGAAACGAGGAAAAATTTGTTTCAAAGTTTTCACGACTACGAACGACTCGCGACACGAAAATAAGGAACAAAAACTTTTTGACATATGGGCCATGAGCGGTTAGCATCCTTAACATGAATGTTTCACTGATGGAACAGGTTAGTCACAAAGAAAAATCGATACCAACGTGGGTCGGTGGTGGCGCGAGACTGTGCTGCAGCCTGGGGTTCCTCGTTCCAGTGAAAAGTGTGTCAAGTTTGCCGTAAAGTTCGCGTCGGCGGTGTGGCGCGCCTCGAGCCGGCTCCGCGCTATCCCCAGCAGGGATTATGAAGCGCGGCTCCGTCTGGAAGCTGGCTGGCGGGCGAGGTGGTGCGCGACGCGAGGCAGTTCAACCGAGGCTCTAACTGCGGGAGATCGCGTGCGGCCCGCGCGACGGCCGGCTGACACTGGCCGTCCGCCGCCGCCTGCGAGCCTCCGACACGGCGCGACCTCAGCCGCGGCCTCACCGCACCGCACGGAAGGAACTCATTCGCGAGATTGCCCAGTGCATTCATCAACGAATTAAATCATTCCGAATCAACAAGCAGCGTCTTTGTAAAATATCATTTGTAGAGTCAATAGTTATTACATTTTCTGTAACTAAAAATTGTTAATAATTATTTATTTATAATATCGCTTATTAAATATTATTAATCTTATTATGTGACATGTACATCTCACTTGTTACTTGAACAATATTAATAATTAATAAATATAAAATAAGATAACTACATTCTGCGACGCGTATCATTTACGAAACCAGGTAGGTGTGTAAATATTTACAGAATCATCAAAATATCATTGTACCTATGTTAATTCGTTGTAGAAAACTTAGGTATCGTAGATCGAGCAGTCTACACAATACCCACCAGCAACTCACAATGACCCCAGGAAGGACGCATGAACTCGGGTAGAGCAGCGCTTGGAGTCGTGGGACGGAGCTGATTGATAGCTTCCGATGAAGATCATCTGCGATCCTTGGTCATCCGCGCGCGCCGGGCCACACAAACGCACACATATTTTTTTCTTCGACGCGTACGATTCCTCCAATTATCCCGTCCATAAATAATTGTTAAACTTTCTGTGTATAGAGTCCACCGAAATAATGATTGTGATTAAACTTAAATACTCGTAACTGTATTGATAGAGTGATACTTAGGCTAAAATGATAGAATGCTATTGAGAACGCGCACGGTATGAGCGACGACCGAACATGAAATGTGTACCTAACTATATTGTGTTTCTTGTATTGAACTGTAAATCACTCTTTTTGGTAAACATCTAGCTCGTACATACATCATGATGTAAGCACAAATTAATAAAAAAAGAGAAAATTAATAGGTAGTTCAAATGAAAGTGTAAAGAAAGTTGTCTAGGTTGCCCTGCCGCACACGCGCCGCCCGTGCCGCCCACGCGCCGCCTGCGCCGCCCAGGCTATCTTGTGGTCCAGACCAGGCGTGCCACGACAAGCAGTTACGCCTAGTGATGGGCCAACTCGGGAAAAACAAAACTCGATTTAACCCGAGTTAAAATCCACGTAACTCGGGTTGAACTCGAGTTACGTAACTCGAGTTAACTGGATGGACAAGTCAGTTTTTTACTTATTTTTACCAGTGTTAGGAATTGGGATAAAAAGGACTAAAAAATGATACCCGGGCTCAGGGAAAGGGCTATATTAAGGAAAAAAAGGAACATACAGGAATACAGGGATAAAGAAGCGACAGACAGATGACAAGAAGACAAACCATAGAAAAAAATAAAATTATAAAAACATAGACTTAAAAGGAGGCCGTTCGTAACATCTCTCCCTCTCTCTCAACAATGATAGAATACGAAGGAAAGGAGTGAGAGCGGGAGAGATTGATACGACCGGCCTTAAAATGGGATGTACATATGTATATACAACGGCCTTCAGACAGGCAACCGAACAAGTTTTCTTAACGGTCTTCGTAACACCCCTCCCGCTGTGGAGACCTCGGCCACTCTAACAACGTTATCTCCACCCGGAAACAGTTTCTTTACTCGACCTCTGGGCCAAGTTCCCCGCGGCAAATTCCCGTCAACAATAAGGACGAGGTCACCCACACTGAGAGGGGTTCCTTCAACCTCGCTGCCGCTGCGCCGAGGAACGAGGGTTGGAAGGTATTCTTTCAGCCACCTCTGCCAAAAGAGATCCGCCAGTCTCACAGTCTTCCTCCAAGCGGTTCTACCATACAAGTCTTGAGGGACGGCGCCAACATGATGGTTTCCCGTTGAGGAAGTCCCGATCAGAAAATGAAATGGTGTGAGAGCTTCGTTACCTTCTTGTCCAACCGAAACGTGCGTTAGTGGCCTTGAATTCACGATTGCCTCCGCCTCAACGAGAAGGGTGGTGAATATCGGTTCTTTAGGGGCTCTGTCTTTGAGGATCACTTTAAGGGCCGTTTTAACGGAACGCACTAAGCGCTCCCAAGCTCCGCCCATTGAGGGCGCCGAAGGCGGTATGAAACGCCATTCTATTCCGTTGTTCACAGTGAAGTCGTTCAATTTTGGACCGTAGAGCTCGCGAAGGAATTTCGTCGCTCCAACAAAGCTAGTTCCATTATCCGACCAGATCTCCTTAGGCGTGCCTCGACGGGCTACAAACCGACGTAAAGCCATTATCGCGGCGTCAGTTGACAGATCGTGCACAACTTCCAAATGAACTGCCCGGGTCGTCAGGCACGTAAACAAAGCGACATACCGTTTTTCGTGCCGCCTGCCAATCGTCACCTGGACGGGGCCGAAGTAATCTAGTCCAACACACGTGAAAGGACGACAATGGTGGGTTAGACGGGAAGCAGGTAGATTTCCCATAGGAGGAATCACAGCGGTTGCTTTCCTGATACGGCAAAATTGACACCTGTGCCCCACAGATCTGACGGTGCTTCTAAGGTTTAAGATGAAAAACTCCTGGCGTAGCTCGTTCACGACGGTTTCATTATTGCCATGGGCTAGTCGACGGTGCTCGTGCTCAATTAGTAGTCGCACGGCTTGATGAGTTCCATCCAAGATAATAGGAAAATTCATTGCATCTGGCACGCCGGTAATTACTCCCACACGCCCTGAGAGTCTCAGTAGGCCGTCCTCCCCAAGGACCACATGAAGCTTTTGCAGCTTGCTTTGCCGAGGAATTGGCAAACCTTGGCGTATAGCAGCCATTTCTTCTTGAAAGGAGTCCACTTGGGCCTGGAGAAAGATGTGAGACCGGGCGATGTACATATCATCGGCAGACAGCGGCATAAGTTTAGTAGAGCTAACAGAGCCAGGAGCGTGGGAGGTTGAGGCGCACACACTAGCTCTACCTTTCAAGCTCCTGATGTACAAATGCGCGCGCGCTGTAGAGCGGAGCAAACGCAGCCATTGGCTGAAGCGGAACGGATCCGCACACAAAGGTATGACAGATGGAATAATGGATGTGGTTGAAATATGACCTACGTTAATGAGGTTAATTCTAGCGCTTGGTTTTAGCTCGTCAGTGTTAAAGTGCCCACTGGTAGAAATTTCAACAGGCCAGTCACTAGACGGGGCTTTCAAAAACTCTGGACCTTCAATCCATCTACTGTTAGGAAGGGGAGTATTTGAGTTAGGACGGGTGGCATCGTCAGCGACATTCAACACAGTTGGAACCCAACGCCACTCATCAATGGTGGAAAGCTCCAAAATATCTGCCAGGCGGTGCGCAACAAAAGGAAGATATGACCGCGCGTCACTTCGTAGCCAAGCAAGAACATTCTTTGAGTCCGTCCAAAAAAACCTGCGCACTGGCTTGTACTTGTGAGCTTCACATATTGATGAAGCTAAGCGAGCAGCAACCATAGCAGCTTGTAATTCTAAGCGAGAAATCGTTGTAGGGGCTAAAGGTGAAACTTTTGATTTGCTACATATGAATGAAAGTTGAATTTGATTATCAGCAAAAAGTAGGCGCCAATAAGCTACCGCAACATAAGCATGCTCACTGGCATCACAAAATACATGCAATTCGCGCTCTAGCAAGTTAGCTACCCTGGAATGCCAACGAGGAATACGAAGCTCAACAGCCGATGACATTAATGAAAGCCAAGCCATCCACTGAGAAAGCAAATCCTGAGGCAGAGCTTCGTCCCATTCTACTTTCCTACGCCACAATACTTGGAAAATGATGCGACCTCTAATAGTGATTGGAGCAAGCATACCAAGTGGGTCAAATACACGCATTAGTACGGAAAGCGCGTTGCGTTTAGTGATCTTAGATGGCAAAGCGAAAGGTTTTAAAGCAGCGGTATTAAAACCGAGCTGATCAGATATGGGGTACCAAATAAGGCCAAGTGTACGCACGCTTTGCTGATGATTACTAATATCTACAGAAGTATTATTTACAAGCTTAAGTTCGGAAGGCACAAGAGCGAGAGCCTCAGGTTTATTCGATACCCAACCACGAACTTCAAAATGAGCTCGCTTTTGTACATCCACGATATCTTTTGCTAAGTGAGCCGCTTTTTCAACTTGGTCTACACTACCTATATAATCGTCCATATAAGTGTCGTGGACGATAGCATGAGCGGCTTCAGGGAATGAATTTCGATTCTCCTCTGCATTTTTGTTTTTAATATAAAGTGCTGTAAACGGGCTGGATGCAGCGCCGAAGATCATAGAAGACATGCGAAATATTGAGATCGGCAAATTGGGAGAATCACGCCACAAGAAACGCTGTGCATCCCTGTCCTGGGATCTAATCTTAATTTGAGGAAACATCTCCCTGATATCAGCTGTCATGGCAACCTCATCTTCTCGAAACCGGTAAATTATATCAATGAGCGACGACAATAGATCAGGACCACTCAATAAAAGGGAATTAAGACTAGTTCCCTGGACACAGGCAGCAGCATCATGGACAACCCGTAACTTACCGGGCTTATTAGGGTTCACGACTCCGAAATGGGGAAGGTACCACTCCCTTGAAGAGTCAGTGGTCATGGCACATGGCTCCGCATAGCCTTTATCAATCATAGCGTGAATGTTTTCCCTGTAAAGAGCAGCGTAGGCTTCATCCTTTTGGAACCGTTTTTCCAAACTATTGAATCGTGATAGAGCTAAAGGGTAACTATTAGGAATTTCATGGTGATCAGATTGCCAAAGCAAACCAACTTCGAACTGTCCATCAGGCAGACGACGCACACTGGATCGAGCCCATACAAAGCGTTGGACATCGCTTCCTTACTCAGTGTTTTTAAAATAAAATGAGATTGCGTCAACGTAGTAACTTCAAATTTTTACAGTGTAAGGTTGACAAGTTTATCTTTCTAATGTGATAGATTTTACTTATTAGATGGCAATTAATATAAGTGAAAAAAAATCTTAAAATATAGTGATGAAAAACTTGTATTTATTGTTCAATTAAAAGCAAATACTCACTCATTTTGGTCTGTTTCCATATTTAAAGAGTAACATAGTCTAACAATACTCTAAATTTATTCTCATTAAGTGTTAAAATTATTAAAGAAATATTTTTGTAAACGCCTGATTTTTCATTGCACACAATCACTTTGTTCGATTTTGTCGAGCTTGTTTTCATATTCTGTTAACTGTTAGATACATAATCTAACAATACTCTAAATTTATTCTCATTAAGTGTTAAACTTATGAAAGAAATGTTTTTGCAAACGCCTGATTTTTCATTGCACACAATCACTTTGTTCGATTTTGTCGAGCTTGATTTTATATTCTGTTAGCTGTTAGATACATACTAATGCAATTTTATAGGGACTTAGCGGACTACAAAACTGACTCCAATCAACAGATTGCCTAAGCCAATCTACGTTTGTAGCTAAAAACTGGTGCTCATTATAATGACACTACTTCTTCTTGCGACAAACAATGTCAATGAAATTATTGTTTTTTTTTTATAGTTATCTGATAAATAAAATGTGTAACTCAGTACCTACCTAACACAATCATAAATGAAGAAAAAAATACATACAAAATGTATGTATGGTATGTACTAAATTCAACGACAATCTTTTGAGATGATGACAATATGATTTTTTTACTATATCTGTTTTATAGTATTTCTTTATGTTCATAAAGTATTAACTACGTTAGTACTTACCTCTGTTTATCTGAAGAGAGTGTATGCGAAAACAGCTCTAGTATCCTAGCTAAAGAACTAGCGCGATCTTTCATCGTGGTTTTTAATAATGCATACAAATCTCTATTTGACTTGAGGTTTTTCATTTTAATGAGTATTTTTACTGAATTGCACACGATAAACAACTCATAAACCAAAATAAACATCTTTGGTTTACCTGACATTATTTTAGTGTAACGAATTTTACCTAAGTTAATTTTGCTATGCGGAAAAATGAGGCGCTTTTATTTAGTTTTTTGTGATTTTCTCGAAAATAGGGATGAATAAGGGTCTAAAAACTGAGTAATAATATCGCCCACGTTGTCATCTATCATCTCTCATTCATGGTTTGTTAAAGATCGCCCAAGATGTCAACTAAAACACGCAGTTTTCATTAAAAAAAATACCTTTTAAAAATACGTCAAAATAGCCAAGCTAGAAGTTTTTTAGGCACTCATTTTAACACACAGATTAAGATAAAGGTATAAGATAATACATTAATAAGTAATAACATAAAACCAGTGAACGAAATTGGATAAATTGACAATACAAACAGAAGTCAGAAAATCCATGATTTTGACTTTGTTCACTTTACGGTCGCACCACATAACTATGATAGTAGATCATGACTTGATATTAGTGATATTTGATAGAATGAAGTCTCATCTTTCAATTTATATGCAAATCAATCTTGTTTTAAGTAGTTGCATTTAAAGCACCATGTCCAACACCTTGTATGGGCTCGATCCACCGTGCGACGGGCGGTGTCCTCTAGAATCTTTGTGGCGCGCTCGTCTGCCGATGAACGTTTTTGGCGTTTGACAATACCGATTGATTCTAATTTATAATTGTCGCGAATCATGTTTTCGATTTCTGTGAATTCATCACCTATCATGCTATGGTTTATAAAGGATATCGGTTTAGTACGGCTCGATGTGCAACCGAAAACGACCCAACCTAAAGGCGTTAGACATGCGGCAGGTTGTAACTTGGTGCCTTGGCGCACTTCTCTAGGTATAAGTAAATTCCAATTGTCAATACCGATAATTAGTTTCGGCTCAGCATTTGTATAAATCACATTAGGAACGCACAAATGCTTAATATCCTCTTGAATAACAGACTGACTGGAAATACCGAGTCCAGAAATAGATCGAGCCTTAGTTATTTCGTGCGTTTCCGATTCATGTTGGCCCTTAATATAAAAATCTACGTACTCTGTTTCAGCTAATTTTGACAGTCCACCCATACAGTCCAACCTGATTTTAGTCTTAGGTCCACAGGCTCCTATCTGGTTTGCCACTTCTGCATCAATAAACGTACTGGACGAGCCGTCATCGAGAAGAGCGTAAGTATCTACGGAACCTTTCGGGCCACTCACTGTTACGGCGATGACCTTCAGAAGTACTTTCAAAGGGCCTCCTGAAGCAGAGTGTGCAACTGTTTCGCTATTAGGATCTACTGGCGTGTAAGAACAAGATGCTTCGGGCTCTACATTGACAACATTTGTTTCAACAGTTGTGTGTGTATTTACTGACTCAGATTGGTGCAGAAGCTTGTGATGTCTATATTTACAACCTGAGATTTGGCAAAGAGTTTTTGGATTACACGACCTATAGCTGTGAGAACCTTTTTTCAAGCACCGAGTGCAAACTTTTTCCTTACGGACCCAATTTAATTTTGACATAATGTCTAGATGACAAAATTTTTGACAGTTGTCAATCAAATGTGGTTGTTGACAATAAATGCAATTTGGTTTACTATTTACAGATTGTGGATGATTATTTACAGATGGCGAAGAACCTATGGCTGTGGTGCAAAACGATTTGTTTACTGGCCGTTCGGATAAGTAGGCTTCTGTAATTGCACCGAACTGTAGCTCTGTAGTTACTTCCTCCGCCAAAAAATCTGCAAGTAGCTCCAGCTTCGTACCCAAGCCCAAGTGAAAGCGGGTCTTTGCGTAGTCTTTCCACCGTGAACGCAGCGCGGGGGTCAATTTGAGTAGAAGTGTGTTAAAAAGTTCTGGTGACTCTAGGTAGGCAGCATGATCAAGAAATTTTATAACAGAAACGCAGCTGCGTACACGGCCGGCAAAGAACTGCAAATCCCTACCTTCAGTGTTGACCTTGGGCAGAGATCGGACAGCTGCAACCTCATGCAGTACAATCAGTTCAGGCCTACCATAGTGCAACTCCAAAACCGACAGAATTTCATTAGGCTCGTACGCTGTGGCTAGTAGGGCACCAACCGCATCTCGTGCTGGGCCAAACAACGCTGTATTTAAACGAGATATATTAGCAATAGAGCTATAAGACGGCGCAGAAGCGTCGTAGGCTCGTTTAAAGGAAAGCCAGTCGTATATTTTGCCATCAAAATGAGGCAAAGGCCTATCAGAATAATTATCCTTGCTATGAGCAAGATTTTGGATAGTTTCAGCTAATATTAGAAAGTCTGACGGAGTAGTATTTACCGCTGGAGCGCCGCAGCTCGGCTTCATCAACGCCGGGCCGGGCGCGCGTACAGGCAGGACGGGTTCCTGCGGGACACTGGGAGCGGCGGGCAGGAGGGTTGGGTCGAGAGGCGCGGCAACCTTAGAGGCGGAACGGCCGGGATGCGCAGGAGTAGGCGCATCCTGGGTGGCAGCTCCAGGTTGCACTAAAACAGGTACACAGGCAGATTTACCTGGGCGCGCAGGGGTAGGCGCGCCCAGAGAGGCAAACCTGCTGGTAAGCGAAGCTTGTTTTGGAGGCGCCGATTTCTCTAGCCACTCCGTGACGTCAACACGGCTACTGCGGAGACTGGAACCAGAACGGCTGGCACTGGCTTCAATGTGGGCGAGTTCCGCTTGAAGTTCAAGCTCACGCGCCACGGCTTCGGCAGCTTCTACCCGCGCTCTTTCCTCGGCGGCACGCACGCGTTCCTCTTCCGCGCGCGCTCGCTCTGCGTCGGCAGCTCTGCGAGCAAACTTAGCCTGCGCGGCGAGGGTGCGTGCACGAACTGTGGCCGATGAGCAGGATGACCCTGTAACAGATGCCGCGTCGGCGGCCGCCGCGGGGGCGGTCGCGACTGGTGCGGGGTCGGGTGCGGCGGCGTGAGGAGAGCCCCGTATGGGCTGCGTAGCCTCGGCCATACCCGATTTATTACCTTGCGCTTTTCTTTGAGCCCGAGTTATCATAGCTGGTAAGCGAAAAAATGAAGGGGAAAAATTTTGAATTTTTTTTTATAAATTTTGCCGGAAGAAGGACCAAAATGTTAGGAATTGGGATAAAAAGGACTAAAAAATGATACCCGGGCTCAGGGAAAGGGCTATATTAAGGAAAAAAAGGAACATACAGGAATACAGGGATAAAGAAGCGACAGACAGATGACAAGAAGACAAACCATAGAAAAAAATAAAATTATAAAAACATAGACTTAAAAGGAGGCCGTTCGTAACAACCAGTTTATTCCCTCAGATTCGTATTAACATTTAAAAAAATATCATTTATAATGTATTGGGAGAATCATACTAACTAAAGTAAGAAAGAAAAAAATATTGTTTGAAGTATAATAATTTATTCATGGATTTTTGGCTTGAATTTTAATTTAAAAAAATATTTATATTTATTATCACTTGGTATTTTTCAAAAACAGAACATAAAACACGAAAATCTACAACAATAACCGGCAGTTTAAAGTTAACTTCAAATGAACATAGTCTCAACACTCAAATGATCGGCAATCTTCGGTCCATGTCGGATCCATTCGGTTTACGATACGAACTCGAGTCAGAGAGAATTCAACTCGAGTGGGTTCGAGTTACGCCCAAATCGAGTTAACTCGAGTTACTTACTCGAGTTGACCATCACTAGTTACGCCACGATAGCCGAACGGTAAAGGGGTCGGTCTGGCCGACTCGTGATCCGGGGAACGCGGGTTCGGTCCCCGGCGCCACTCGACTATTGTCGTGAGCTCACTCATGATACAAGCATATTTAGCTTATTACGAGGGGCTTTCCGCCCGCCGTGGAATTTTGTCTGTCACAGAAAAACTGTGCGTCCCTGTTTCAAATACCGGGATAAAAACTATCCTATGTCCTTTCCCGGGACTCAAACTATCTCTATGCCACATCAAAATCGGTTCAGTGGTTTAGGCGTGAAAGCGAGACAGACAGACAGACAGAGTTACTTTCACATTTATAATATTAGTATAGAAGTATAGATATAGATTTGTGCAATAACAAATTACTACTAATCTTTAATAAATAATAATAATAAAATAAATCTTCCTGATGATATAAAATGCGTTATTTTTAATCTCTTAATAATTGTGTAGGTAAGTGTGACTCTACATCTTATAAGAGAGAAAGGTCACTGGCTGACTGACTCACTGATTCATCATGAAATCTAAGAAACTGCAAGTGCTAGGAGTCTCAAATTTTGCAGGGGGGTTCCTTTTAGAACGTAGGTGCTCACTCTCACCACAGTAGGTAGGTACATATTATTATACAGGCTGTTCGTGGGTGTTGACCCCAAGTGAGCTACTTTTTTTAATTATTGATACTTTTGTTTTTATTCAATAGGGAACATGCATCGATTTTAATTGCTTATTATTTTTAATTTGATTTTGAAATAAAAAAACACAAAAATAGTTATGAAATGGAGTACAGCAGAAAATATAACGATGTTTGAAGAAGCTTTGTATGGATATTTTTTGTATTACTTTTCCATTTTCTTCCCTAAACTAAATACGTAAATACTAAACACTACTAGGTACATACATTACACAACTCTCTAACTGTACAAAAACGCTTCTTGTATCATCTTAGCTATTCAGATAACATGTGTCGTTCACTACAGTCCTATGAGGCTCGCCTTTCACACTATGGTCTTACTCCATTGCACATCCGTAGGAAAGCTTCTGATTTACTTTTCCTTTTCAAGGTCGTTAATGGTCTTATCGATGCCCCGGATATACTGGAACGTTTAAAATTTGCCGTACCTCGTAGTAGCAGCCGCGTGCAAAATCGAAAGACGTTTTCTATCCCTCCGTGCAGGACGCGACTCGGTCAGCACTCCCCGTTACATCGCATGTGTACTTGCTACAATTCTATGCGTTTTGTCTTTGACATATTTTTTGGTTCTCTCGTCTCCGCCAAGCGCCGTATCAATACGGCTATTCTTGATTTAAAATAGTCTAAAATTAGTCTAAATTTTGTTTAGTTCTGTGTAAATGTAAGATCTGGTTTATCTGTGTAATATTCTTAATTTAAGGTGGTTTAATTAATTACTTTTATATGCATGCTGTGCTTACATCGAGTAGGGTAAATCAGTATGAATTGATTTTACATTCATTACTTACTTTTGCATGATAATTATTTGATTGTACCCAGTTTTGTAAGCCAAATAAAAAAAAATAAAAAAACTGCTACGCCGCAGAAGCGATCGACACTGATTACATTTGTGACATTTCATTGACATTCACCTTCACAAATGGCTAAGCTCTAACGCTCAAGGCATTCCCTAATTTAGTCAAGAGTCGTGAAGGTCGGTCCTCGCCTCTTCTAGCCAAAATTATGAGGTGTCTTTGGATGGACACGAAGAGGACCAAATTTTCACAAGACGGTGCCGAGTGCAGAGTACAATGGTTTTATTAATTAAAATATTTTTATTAACACTTATTCTCTGATGTAATGAAGAAATCAGAACAGTGCCCGGATTGCGCTAAATATTTTCAACTACAACTGGATGACTAACGAACATCAGCTGTTTGGACAAATTCGTATCGCGGTGTCGTTTTGACAGCTAGTTCAAACGAAATCAAAACGTAACTGCTTCTTTGTGTAAAAGCTGAAAGAAAGCTACTTTTTCTCAAACGCCAGTCGAACATTTGCTGTGTTTTCGTGAAAAAGTAAGGTGTTCGGACTTTTAATCGGCCCCACGCTTTTCCTGGTGTACATCAACGATCTCTGCTCCCTTCCCATCCTTGTTCCCATCCCATCCCATTCCCATCCAATTCTTTGAACCAAGCATACAATTATTTTTTTCGTTTTAGTACAACTGCATTTCAGGATAAAGCTTGTTTTTAAAAAAGTTTTTTTTATTACAATTTTATTTGATGTTATATCGAGTGAACCCGAAGTGCTCAGTGCGGTCCGGAGGCATGGCATCGATCGTGCCAGACAGTGCATCCGTGTACCTAGAAGGACGTCACGTCCAGCAGCATAAGTAAAAATAATGTGAAAATGACAGAGAGGGCCGATAAACCAAATTAAGTACAAGATGCTCTTAAAAATATTATTTAGTTTGTTAGGAAAAGTAAAAACAGAAACTAGCCTATTTTTTTGGTTTTAATGCTAGGATCCAATTTTTCTAATATAATTAGATGCCCTATTAAAATTTCGTCTGTCTTTTGGGGGTGACCTTATATGTATAAAAAAAACCTTCTAATGCTCAACGTAAAAAAATCTCATAATATGACGTTCTCCATTAACAAAATCCCAACAAATACCCTTAGTGGTCTTCGATTAATCGCCAATACTCACCCCCTTCTATCTGACCTACCTTGTAACTGTTCACCACTGTCTTCGACTGATGAAATTAAATATCTAGGCATTACTATAGATTCCAGACTAACTTTTAAATCCCATATCGTAGCTACAGCCGGGAGACTCCGCAAGCTTATGTTTGTCTTTCGTAGGCTTCGTCTCGTAGCAGACCCCAGCCTTGTCAGGATAGTCTATGTAGCCCTCTGCCAGTCACTTTTTACCCTACTACGGCAAAGCAAAAGGAGGGTTATGATTTTGACAGGCTATGTAGGTATGTAGGTATGTATGTTCATCTGTTCCCTCGTAACTTCTAAACTACTTATCAGAATTCGACAAATATCAAATGTAAACCGTCAGCCACCGCACCGATAACAAAAGATCCGTCGTGGTGGTTGCAGACCGAAGCAGCTCGGCGCGGGCCGGGCGGCCCCCCCTGCCCGTCGTCCGCGTCGCTTCGCAATCGTCTGACTCCGGCCTCCGCCCGCAGTCCGTACGCCGCCACGCGACACGAAACTGGTTTGATAGTGCGACGTTATCTAATAATAATTCTTCAAGAAACGCATATAGTTTATTTCCAACACACAATTCTTTAGTGAATAATTATTTTACCTAAAAGTGTACTACTTCACCTAAGCTGATACTTAGGGTTAAGTGACGTTAGTGAAACATTTATTGTTGTCCGTGATTCC
Organism: Ostrinia nubilalis; assembly: GCF_963855985.1. NCBI lineage: Eukaryota > Metazoa > Arthropoda > Insecta > Lepidoptera > Crambidae > Ostrinia > Ostrinia nubilalis. Next base: position 14,180,187 of record NC_087107.1, on the reverse strand, counting down.
GCGACAAAAAAACAAGATGGTGTAGCTTGCGCTGCGAGTTGAGTGCGCTCGTGCGTCATCGTGCACGATCGGAGGAGCTCGGCCGCCGCATGCCACGCGCCTCGTCTGCCCCACTGGCGCTGCTGCATGTTGTTGGCCATGAAATAACACCGCCAAAACAAACAACACTAGGAATAATTATTACCGAGCCAAATGTCGTACTTCGAACAATATCTCAAATATAACACAAAAATGAAGTCAAAGGCGAAGAAAATTTTAGAGGAAATACACCCTCTCGCCATAATCAAAGAAGTAGAGAAATGGCCGGTTTTGTACGCGAAGGACAGCTCCGATAGGAATAACACACATTTCAAGATCAAAATATGGCACGAAGTAGCAAAAGAGGTGTTCCCAGATTGGCACAGTTATTCTAGAGAAGACAAAGATATCAAAGGTAAGTAGTATACCTACCTGGTCCTACACCCATCCATGCTAAGTAGCACAAAATAGAAATGTTGTGGTAATAGTTTCAGAATAAATAATAGTAGCAAGTAGGTACCTACCTACACATAAAAAATGCGAATGAGTCGAGATTCTGACACGCTAAAACCACAACTACTAAAACCGCTGAACCGATTGAGATGAAATTCGATGCAGAGATAGATAGTTTGATTGAGTCCCAAGAAAAGACATGGTAGGTATTTTGTTTTTTCAGGATTTTGAAAAGTGAATAGGTAGTGCAAGAATGTCCACCTATTATAGTTTTTGTTTAATTGTCTTTTCAGTTTTTGAAGTCATTCGTCATGTCTGTCTGTCTGTCCGTCCGTCTGTCCGTCCGTATGTCACAGCCATTTTTTCCCGAAACTATAAGAGCTATACTGTTGAAACTTGGTAAGTAGATGTATGCTGTGAACCGCATTATGATTTTGATGCAAAAATAAAAAAATAATAATAAATATTGGGGGCTCCCCATACTTAGAACTGAAACTCAAAGTGGGGGTGGGGTATCTATGGATAGGTCTTCAAAAATGATAATTATCGAGGTTTCTAAAATACTTTTTTTTCTAAACCGAATAGTTTGCGTGACAGACGCTTCCAAAGTGGAAAAAAGTTGGTCCCCCCCCTCTAACTTCTAAAATAAGAAAATGAAAAATCTAAAAAAAATATATGATGTAGGTACATTACTATAAAAACTACCAACGAAAATTGTTTTGAACGAGATCTAGTAAGTAGTTTTTTTAATACCTCGTAAATCGTAAACAGCTTATTACCGCGTAATCATACAAATAACTTAAATTAAAAAAAAAAAATTAATTTCATAACTCAATGGTACGGAACCCTTTGTGCGTGAGTCCGACACGCACTTGGCCGGTTTTTAATGCAGGTTTTTATTTCATTTTTAGTGTGTATAAATAACAGGATCCCAAGAAAATGAGAACGCAAAAAATGTGCTGTTTGAAATTTTACATAAATAGGTATTTATTACTAGCTGTACCCGCGTCTTCGTACGCGTGAAAACCCGTTTTTACAACATTTTTCATATAGCCTTTCTCGATAAATGGGCTATCTAACACTTTTTAAGGGACCAAAACGCAAGTAGTTAGGTACCTCCCATTAGAACAAGAAATTATAATTTAAAAAAAAAACTTTTTAAAAACAAGCTTTTATCCTAAAATGCAGTTATACTAAAACGGAAAAAATAACAAGGTTCAAATAATTTGTAAAGCTCGTATCGCGCATGGAATTTATTACTTCTTTTTCTCTGTTTGCGCTAAGCTAAATGTGCTTGTGTCACAAGTGGGCTCACCAAAAAAGTCAAGCGGCGGGATTCGAACCTGCGTTCCTCGGATTACTAATGTTTGGCCAAAAAACGTTTCCCAAATTATCACATCGCAAACAACGTTTCGCAAATTTTCATTTGGAAAAACAACTTATTGCAATTTTTTAATTCGCAAATGTCGTTTTTGGCATAATTATTATTGTTCACCAAATTATTGTTTGGCAAAGTATGTTTTGCCATAATTATGTTTCATTTGGCAAAAATATTTCACGATAAACAATTTACAAAATAATTTGATTAGTGCATAGAATGGAATACAAATAAGCTTGTGGTTATTATTTTGTTTCGTGGGTAGTTAATATAAAAAAAATCTATATTAATTTTCATATTTCATTATTTTTATCGAAATTTCAATTTTCATTAACAATGAAGGTGATTCTAGCGCTCGGCGGCCGCTACCGCGGCACGCTTCGCTCGCCTTCGCGCGTTAATGGTCACTATTCTAACCTAACCTACTATTTTCTGCAATACCTACCTACTTTCTGCAACCATACTGTTTTCTGCAATCTCTTTGTTTTACATAACATTTTGGTGAAAACCATGATCATGTGCCTATGCTTTGATTTGTGGGTAACGGTGGGTAAGTAGGTATGTGAAGTGTCAATTTGACCAAACAAATTATTTGGAATATAATATTTGGCAAAATAAAACATTTGCTGTATTTAAAACATTTGCCAAGTAAAATTTGGCCAAATGATAATTTGACTAAATGAATTAGTTGCGAAAAGTACAGTTGCTAAGAGTAGGCGCACACCGTTGATTTTTCGTCGGCCGATAGTTTAGTCGGGCAATTGATCAGTATGGGCATGTATGGGAGTGTGCACACTACGCCGATTCGATTTGGCCGATTCTTCATACAGTTTAAAAAAATCGGGCACAACTATCGGCCAACTAAAAATCAACGGTGTGCGCCTACTCTAAAAGTTCATTTGAGAAATGAAACTTTGGCGATAAGTTGTTTGCGAAGTGAAATTTGGCGAAAAGTAATTTGGCCAAACGGAAGGATACCGTCGCGGCTAGTTCGACCCACGCCACGGTTCGACCCCTTCACCGTTCGGCAATTGTGGTGATTTGGTAGATCCTACTACGAGTAATATTATAAATGCGAAAGTTTGGATGTCTGGATGTTTGTTACTCTTTCACGCAAAAACTACTGAACGGATTTTGATGAAACTATACAGTATTATTGTTTATAACCCAGAATTACATACATAAATCTGTGACAAACGAAATTTCACGCGGGTGAAGCCGCGGGCAAAAGCTAGTATATCATAAACCCCATTTGATTTCGACATTAAGCTTTCGGTGGAGTGTGGATGATACACAATACATCATGAATGTACATACACATACCATGGTTGGTATCTACTGATAGGTACCCATTTAGTCCCAATAAATTGTGGGTTTTTTGGACCAACTCTTTAGTAATGTTTATCTCTTTAGTTTCAGATTTAATGAAGAAATGGCGCAATCTGCGGGACACCTGGAAACGGCATGTGGAGATAGAAAAGAAAATCAGCGAGGGGCTCAACATCAAGAAAAAAGTGTACGTGTACTACCACCACATGGCCTTCCTGCTGCCGCACCTGCAGGCCGGCGACAGCGAGCCGGAGGACGGCCCCGCGCCGTCGCCCGCGCCGCCGCCTGCGACGACGCACGCGCCGGAGCCCGCGCCGGAGACTGCGTCGGAGCCCGCGCCGTCGGTACCCGCGCCGCCTCTCGCGCCATTGTCCGCGCCGCCTCTCGCGCCATTGTCCGCGCCGCCACTCGCGCCATTGTCCGCGCCGCCCGCCAAGAGGAGGAAGCTCAAGCACTCCTCCTCGTGCGTCCACCTCGAAGACATCGACGAGGACAAACACTTCCTCATGTCTCTGATACCGTCTTTCAGAAAAATGAATGAAGACGAAAAACTGACCGTTAAAATGGAAATACTGAGAGCTATAAAAGGAGTGAGGGATGGCTCTATCTCATCACAAGTCAATTTTAATTATGAGGTGGTGGATTCCCTTGGGTTTGCTATGGATATAGATACTAGGGGTGATGGTATTAAAAAAGAAGTGTGCATCAATGAGGATGATGAATTAATCGATCTCGAAGCTGAGGCCGTCAATGACGACGGTGACGAAGGGGAGGAATATATTATTATAAGACACTAATGTTGTGAGTACTGAGTATACCTACTATGTTATTGAGTCATAATCATGGAACCAGTGAGGATAGTGATCGTGGATCGTGACAGCGACGCAGCGAGTGGGTGACCTATATACGAGGGGCGTGTCACGGCGGCTGGCGATGCTGAATGCAGCGCGCGCGAGCCGCGACGCGCGCGCCCGGCACCAGTCGCCACTCGCCCGACGGGTTTCGTGTGACGGTTCCCCAACGGATACGATTTACTTTGGAACTATAAAACGTACGCATTCCGCACAATGCGTTGATAATTTTTAAGAGAAAATTGCACCAAGTTAAAAAAAAACTTGTTAGTTTTTTACCTCCGACTTTATCAATAAAACTACTGAATTGTTTCCAGTTTTATTTTTAAATAATTACCTACAATATCTAACGCAATAATTAAAGCTTACGAAATTAAAACGTTAAGGTAGAGTCATTCTATAGTTAACGACCACTATTGTAAAGTAAAAAGATAGTAAAACAGATAAAAGCACCAGTACAAAGAAAATACAAGCGAACAGTATCTTATCGGCGACCACGGCTGCGATCGCAATAATGACAGCAGACAGGATCAGGAAGATCCAGAAGACGATCATGAACCAGATGTAGACCTCACAGAGAGTGTCGCTCTCAAAGACGGCTGCGAAGAATAGAAGAATGTGGACGGCGCAGAGTAGCACGCCGAAGACGCCGCTGAGGAGGCGCACGGCGTCGGCCGCGGCCGGCACGCCCAGCGCCAGCGCGGCGCCGCGCCCGCGCGCGAAGCCCAGCACGAACAGCGCCGCCCAGCACAGCCCCACGCCCGCGATGCCCATGGCCGCCGCGCGCAGCGGCACGCTGCTGCAGCAGCGGTGCAGCGTGGGGCAGTTGTCCAGCACGTATCCCATTTTGCACTCGCAAACGTTCACCGATCACTCCTACGACACCTATGTTTATTTTTCACGTGCTCGACATAAAACACTTTACGCCCCACTTCACACAAACACAAGTCAATGTCAAAATTGTTTCAATCGATCATAGACAGAGTACAAGTATAGAGAAGTCGCGTAGAATGCAAGAAGATTATAATATAAAACTCACCTTTAACAGCACGCCGCATGAGGCGCGTGAGCATGCGCCGCACGCCACTCAGCTGCGCCGCGTGTGTCCGCTTTTTGTGTTTCTTCACACCCACTATTTTTCTGCACTTCACCTCTTTTAGACAGACACTTTCAACACTAGATACTTCATCCATCACTCTGTTCACTATTGTTTTCGTTTTGGTCACTTTTGCTTTAGGCATTTTTATCGGCGGGAGCGAGAACCTCGCGGGGTTCATGCACTTGATCGGCCACAGGTCGTCGGAGCTGTCGGCCGTGGACGTGTCCTGCGGCGCCGGGAGCTGCAGAGGCGGCAGGATCCTGTTGTACGGGACCAGGCGCCGCGCGTACTCGTAGCTCCTGGAGCTCGAGCCCGAGCTGAACCAAATGTCGCTGGACAGCAGCGAGGAGGAAATCGTGTCTCGTGGTATTCCTAGATCGATGGTGCACTTGCGCGTTTTCGCGACGCTGACGAGATTGACCGGGTTCTTGTGGACCCTGGCGTTGCCGAGGTCGAAGCTGAGCTTGTCGGAGGACGCGGTGGTGTTGGTGTCGTAGGAGTCGGCGGTGGAGGACCAGAAGTGCAGCGGTGACACGGGCTCCATGTTGAGGAAGGCGCGCGCCACGTGCGCGGGCGCCGCGGCCACGGTGGGCGGCTCCGGGGACAGCACGCCGAAAGGGTGCGTGAAGTAGAACAGGCACAGGGGACGGTCCTGGAAAATGATCAGCATTAATCCGTTATTCAGTCGACACAAAAATATCTAATCTACCTAGTCACAACAAACACTTTCACGTCTTATTCAATTATAATAATAGTGGCATTTTGCAACAAAAATGTTGTTGAGGGTCTACCTCCATACTTGTTACAATACGACTACATCATATTTTCGAAATTATTTGTTTATAAATGTTTATACCTTTATGTATAGTGAATAGGTACTAACCTTATCTACACGGCATGTTTCACTACTAATAACACACCTTTAGGTCATCCGTTGAAGTGGACGCATCAGATCTTGGGCCATTCATTTTCACTCGACTGCTACTTGTACAGCTGTGTTGCGCGCGGAAAGCTCTTCGCGGAGCTTCCTGTAAACATTTTCTAGATATGCCGCGGTAAGGTTTCGGTCGGGGCACGCTTGGTGATGGCGGTCGCAGAGGCTGGCGGGAGGCGCGGGCCGACTGCCGCGGCGGCTGGCACGCGACGCGCTCCGATACAGGCGATGCTTCGATACGCCGCGCACAGGGGAGCATTGTGAATGCGAACACATTTTTAACAAAAAGCGCCTAATCGGGCACCCAGGGGCTTTGAACTTTGTAAGTGAATATTTAAACTTGGACAACAATAGACAATATTATAGGTGGATGGATGAGTACAATAGGTATTTTGTTTAGGAAATTAATTAATCGTCAGTGTTTTTCACATAAATCTTCATATTTCCTGCCTGTGCAATATTTAGCTTCTTACTATAATATCTTTTAATACAGACTTAGTTTACAGGCTACCTTTTATCTACATGACAGGATAAAGCTTCAAAAAGTGTACATCATACATACGAACTTTCATTAATTGAATTAAAAATATACTATACGTAGATTAATGATGATTTTAATAGACTTTTGTGTTCATGCAGCTATTGTAACTTAAAAAGGTCAACGGGTTCAGGTACCAAAAGGTTGCTGTTAACATCAAACAAGTTCAGGTGTCGACAACAGCCCCGCGGCCTGGGCCCGCTCCTGGCTGGTGCAGCCCGGAGACGTCGCGAGCGTCCGCCCTCGCACACTTGCACTCTTGGATATCTATTCTCTTTCTACTATCGTTAGCGATATAACTATAAAATAATTTTGTATCTCTGCACAAAAATACACCTAGTTAAAAACAGAAAAAAAAGACTAAGTTCTGTAGAAACTGCACTCTCACATTACACAATAAAAAGCTCTCGTTTGGTTCCTTACAAAATTAAATGAATCAAGGGGACTCTAGAAAAGCGGCAAAAAATTAGGTAGAAATTATACTATAGGAATTTACTCATTGTCGTCATTTGCCTCGGTTATACAGAATATAGTGTATCCTACACAGCAACCTGAGCTTGACATACTGATTTCAGAAAAACTTAAAAAAAAATGGTAAAGCAAGAGTTGGTTCTATTCCCATCTAGGGCAATTCGATTTTTTCAAGTTTAACGTTGAATGAAGTAGAAAAGAAGCGTTTCGATTATTACTAGCGCCGACCGCGCGCCGCCCGCGCCTCGCCACAGGCTGCGCCCGCCTGCGCTGCGCAGGACAACCCTTTGTTGCGTCCGGTGCGTTCGCGTTCGTGTGTAAATAAACAGCATTCGTTTTTAAATAACGCCGAATCCACGTCACGAGTTTGACCCAATTTCGGCTTGAATCAATTCGGAACGTCCGGGTTCGTGGAGGATAGTCGCGTGTTAAATATTTACTTATCTACAAAATATGGGTTAAGTAATATTGCTTTGATGGGAAATGGGCCAGGGTGAGTTAGCTTTATAGAACAGCTGTACGGATTTGAGGTTGGTCGTGGTGTGATTGATACCAATTTATTGATTGATACAAATATACATATGACGACCATTGTATTCATTAATATCAATACTTGTATTATCAGTGTTTCGAGTCCACTGAGCCCTGCCCGGAGACTCTAGCGTCCGCCACACGCATGTCCTCTTGTCATTTTGTAGAGCGCGTAGTGTGTTAAAAGTGAACTTGTTTATTAATGTAGAACAGGCACTATTCGCTTGTCTTGTCGTATAGGTATGGAACTATGGACAAACAAGACCAATGAATTACTTACTACTGACAAACCGCGACTCTACCTACCGGATGCATAAGCAAGTCCGCCCATGCAAAGAAAAAAGTCTTAGCTTTTCATAAAGCGATATAACGCTTTCTACTTCCTCATAATTATGCAGCTCCACCTACGCTTATTGGGAAGAAATCTATAGTTTTCGTATTGTTAACTAAATCTTATTCAAAACAATTTGCTCAATCAGCTTAGTGGAATGAGACATCTAGCAGTTATTTCTGAAACTACTCGTAAACGTGTGTAGATCTTTTGTAAAGTGTATTGTGTAAAAATATTTGTCAATATAAGAAAAACGTAATTATATAGTAAATAAACTTATAATATAAATTATAAGTCAGTACAAAAAAACTCATTTTTTTTAGTTAACTTCAGTTCCTTCATGTCGAAAGCGTATTTCGTAGTCGTAGCCATAGAGTAACTTGTCGTAGCTCTACAATAAAGTTCCTGAAACCACCAAAAGATGTCGTTCTGTGGCAGTGTCTTATTTACCTCTACCGCTGTAAAGAAATGAGTTTTCTTTCTGGAGCTCTACAATGGTTTCTTGTAAAATTATTGTGGAAATGATTCCGCGTAATAAAGCGCGCTTTCATCTTCGGCACAGATTTGATATTAGTAGGTACCTACGTGGGACACTATTTAAGTTGTGAGCCTAACTATGAAAACAAAGTAGTTTATTATTAAAATGGTATTGATTGCGTTTATTGGTATAGGTGTACCAGAATCTCATGGCAAATGGGGAAAATAAACTTTGTTGAGTGCAATACTGGGGAAATTGGATTAAACGATCTTGATACTGTTTAATTTTTATTTATGACTAATATTAATGAACATGAAGTACGAATGCCTACCTATACATTTTAGGTATGTGTATGAAGAATGTTGTTATACATCGGGTTTTTAACATAGGAACATGTCTTGAAAAATAAGTAAACCGTATATTACTGTAAATAATTTTATTAAGTATCATACTTGTCGGCGCCGGACACAGATGCTGCAAATTATTATTGATGATTAATAGTACCAATCTTAATATTATGTTATCTGTAGAAATCTGTAGAGCGGAAGGTTTGTGATTCCTAAACGTAACACCCGACTGATGCGCAGAAAAAGATAACTGTCAATCAGTTGTGTCATGTCAAGTGTGAGCAGGCGGCTGCGAGCGAGGTTATCTTTGAAAGCGTATTGAGTTTGGTGGAACGTTAAATTGTAGGAAAAGTGGTTGTCAACCATCCAAGATATTATCTCCTTGCCCGTTAACCCACGCCCATGGAGATTCCACCCCTAGAGTTCCTTCTGATAGAGACCCAGTGCCTTTATACTTATAACTTATCACTTCATTCAGAACTAGAAAACGATTCTAAGAACTCCACTTGCATTTCTTGTTCTTCAAATAGATGATCAAGTTAAAGAGGTATTAATATAATATAAATCGCTTTTTCAGCATTTCAATTACTCGAAAAGCAAGTTGCTTGATAAAATCTTTTTCAATTTTCTTTACATGGTCATAACATTTTGACCATTCCTCTGCACCAATGCATGAAATACACCTGAAAACCCCGATAAAGCAGCTATTAAGTAAGAATAATATAAAAATAAACATAACCCTCCTTCTGACGCAGGTAATAAACTAAATGTAGGTAAGTATCAAAACATTTCACTCCAACTTACTGTCAACTCAACGACGCGCATTAAAATCAAAGATTGACTTTGAATTATATGCCTTATTTTCCTAAACACTTTGAAAACAATATGACGTGCTTGAGTTTTTTCGTCTTTTTCACAAAAATAACAAATAGGCATGAAGAGATTACAAAATTTCTGCAGCGGCTGACAGATCTCTTGATTTACTTTGACAGGTGACAATAAAGCCATAGACAATGGCCATATGAAAAACACACTTTTCCAATATTTTTGTTTGCCATGAGATTCTGGTACACCTATATTGTCTTTCATGATTTATGTACTTTTTAATGTGTCCGAAACACTTTTCATAGCATTTTTTCCACTCAGCTTGAGGCACCTCCAAAGCATGGTTTTTGACCGCACCGACAGTTGCTTCTGGCTACATAAATCGCTGTTCACGCATTTAATTTTAATATATGGGTACCAAAAGAAGTGTTTAGATTCCAAGCAAAAATTTTGTAGCGTTGGATCTGTTAATTTCATATTTTGAGTGTTCAAATAGTCAGTTGTTTGACGAGACGTGTAAAAGCTCACATTTTCGTCACGAATGGCGATTCGACTATGCTGGTCAGTTTCCCTTATTAAACTGAAGACTTTTGGAAAAAAAGTGGCTGTTTACTATTAAGAATTAACCATTCTAAATTTCTCTAGTGACGTTTCTGTCATATAATCGGACATTTCGGAAAAATAGGCGACCGTAAGTTTCATGGGACATGGGACTTTTGTTGGAATTTGTTCATCTTAAAACACCTCCATAGTCGATAGCTGTTTATTTTCAGGATCATTATGCATAGATCCTTAATTCGTCAACTGTCACAATTTTAAAAACGGCTTTTAAAGCTTTTTAAACATATTTATCAAACATTTCCAAGGACTAAACGACACAAGCGTCCTATAGAGCGTTTGAAAAATTTTGTGACATCCGTAAAGAAAAAAACGTATTAACCATAATATGGTCATACAATATTTTATTACTGCTAGTGGAATTAATGCTTAGGATTATCTCAATCCTACGATATACCACATGACGAGGTTTCTTTTCCATTTTTCTGACAACATCAATGTTTTCCGCCACTATTAGTCATTTTGGACGAGTTTCGCAAAGTTCACTGGTGAGCCAATGGCATACAATACTATACTTCTTAAACTAGCGTTTTACAATGGTAAAGGACAGATCTTAATCACCAAAAGTGAAATTTAGCTAACCGCTTCAGTTTTGTATTGATTAACCACGTCGAAAGTCATAATAAATCTTCGCGCAAAAATTTCCGCAAGTCAATTCCATGTTTTTGTAGTCAAGATAATTTTCAATTCAATGTTAATAATACAAAACGTGCTCAAATGATAAAAAGTTTTGAATGCGGTTGTAGTCAAAAATGTCAAACTTTTCATTAAAAGTATCAGATGTCGTCTAACAACACGTTATGTTGTCGAGGCTCACAACTTAAATAGTGCCCTAGTACAATATGTCCTTCGGGCTGATAAATCCAGTATCATCTCATCACATTCAAGCAAGCAAATGAGTTGCAGAATTTTCTGCGGAAGATTTTCACATTGCGGTCTTAAAAAATAATGAATATGAAAAGTTGACTTTTTGCAGGTTTCTATTATATTTATTATTTGTGTTTAGTCTGAATGTATAATCTGCAGGTATGAACATCTACCTGTGCCTCTACCTAGTATGTCCCGCGCTACTTAGTTGCTAAAGAAGTCTGATGATAAAGTTTTGGCCCAACTAATTTGTTACGACAAAAATAAACCTATTTGCTGCCGCGGTCCGCTCGGTCCACGAGCTCTAGGAGTTCAATTGGAATCAATCTAATGTTGAGTGGCGGAGGAGCGGCTCTGCCGTCGTTCTCTAATGAGTCGGCAATCAACGCTACACGCTCCTAGCACCCAATTATTGATACCTATTAAACTAAGTTCATAGACCTGATTTTAGGGATCTCTGGTGAATTCTCAATGAAATGTTTAAAAGATATGTAATAGAGTATCACACACAAGGTTTGATATAATTTACGTTTGGCAGTGCAGGATTAGACTACTTGGTGCCCTGGCCTTGGTGGTCTACTCTGTGTGCCTACCCCCAAAACTAGTTTACAAAAAACGTTATGATTGAAATGCGAGTTTCTCGGGTCTTAAATTCGCGGAAAATAGTTTATGATCTTAGTCACAAAAAAATTTTTGATTCTCGTTTTGGTCCCCAATACGTGATGCAATAAACAGGACATTTGCATCAGAACTAAGTATTATTCCAGAGTTTACTAGTCGCCCGTTTGGTGTAGTGGTTCAGAACGGGCTACTATATCGAGAGGTCCCGGGTTCGATTCCCGGCCGGGCCGGGAAATGATGAATTTTAATTTCTGTGACGGGTCTGGTCCTATGTATAATATGTATGTTTTTACAAAAAAAAAGTATTTAAGTATGTTTATATCCGTTGTCTAGTACCCATAGTACAAGCTTTGCTTAGTTTGGGACTAGTGGCGCAGTGTAAAATGTCCAAGGATATTTATTTATTTATTTAGAAGTCGCAGGTTCGATCTCCGCTCAATAAAAACATTTGTGTTTCCTCATTAGCTGAGGAGGAAGCAGTTTGGCCCGTTCCAACTGCAGCGCTCTATAGACGTTTGCGTACATTCGGAAATAATTTATTTAAAGTGATGGACACCCTTTTTGACGTACCTATTCCTGAACTTCGTAATGAAAACCAAGCAGTGTGCATTGCATCATCGTTTGTTCCAGGTTTATCATTATAAATATTACTTAATTCCTGATAGTGTACTAACAGATTCGGCGCGCGCCACGAGACAGGTGGGATCAACGGCCCAGAAGCGCTGCAGCTGGGAGATAACGCACGCGCAGGAACTCATGCGTGCGCGGCCTCTGCGGCTCCGTGCATTTGCCGAATTCTGCACCGAAATAAATGTTTAACATGCTCTCAACTTGAATAAATACTTAGGTAAATTAAACAATAATTCATTCTATTAAACATTTAAAATTAGATGGTTCAAAAATGTTAAAATTTATCTAATTTTATTCTTCTCATGTAAGCGAGGGTGCATATTTTTTGTAAAAAAAAAAACCACCTACGACTGTTTCTCAGAACCAAATAAAGATATTTATTGATTATACTGATAATACTTACTGGCCTATACCTCTCTCAATAATAACAATAACGAATATGTATCTTATCAATCGGTTGCTATTGATAAGTAGCTAGCTAATCTTAATAAAAGTATCACAGGAAGCTATCATACATTTATCAATTTCAAAATCTATTTATTATTGACTACCTGGGACACTTTGATTGTCTATAATTTTACCGAACTACGTTACAGTTATCGTTCCAAAATACTGGACTGTCCTGTCGATGACATTGACAGTGGGGCGCCACCGTCCAGTGGCGGGGCAAGACCTTTGATGTGGGCAAGACAGATTTCGCGAGGCCTTGTTCTGTGGCGACCTGTAGGCCTAAGATGCGCGCCGCGATAAGCGGTTATCACGCAATTTTATCGATTTTGCCCATACATTTTGACGTCGATAAAATTTATCACGGCGCGCATCTTAGGCCTACTGAAGACGGATTTTATGAAATAATAAAAAAACGGGTCAATGGTCTATTCATTGACAGTTTCTGATTTCTTGATTCAGTGATTATTTTTAAAGGAATTTTGCGCCAAAGAATAATGTTTGTCACTTAAAACCGTGTTGTTGCTTAATTTTGTGTCTGATTATGGCTGAATTTGTTTGGAAAAAATTTTTTTTTATCTACATTGTTTAGCTATCAATAATATTTATATTTAATAGTCAATGTTTCAAAATTTTTGATGCGCGAGGCCCCTTGTTCCGCGAGGCCGTAGGCGGTGGCCCACGTCGCCTACTAGTCCAGTAGAATTAGCTTTTAAATCGGAAATAATTCCTACAAAAGATTTTATTGTTTTAATGGCTTCATTGGTTGCCCATTAAAACTCTCCTAAGTTTTCGACTTCGACGGAGTTGTGCTTAAGTGGTGGGGGCCCCCGAAAGAGGCATTCTTTCGGTTTTCCGGTTATACCGCGTAAAGGACTTACCCTATCAAAAAGTGGTCTTCATGACGGTTGAAGGGCACTTAATCCTGCATTGAATAAGACTAAATTCATATGTTTTGGACAAACCGTTCTCGCGCTAAAGTTCGGCAAAGTAGAAAATATACGTATAATTAATGACCCTCTCCACGTCCAATGGTTTGTTACCCACAGGCTTCCAAGTCTTGAAAAGGGCCACCTCAACCAGTGCAACCCTATCAAGGCTTACGAGCTTGATGCGCCTATCCTTGTTCGTCCCAGCCGTTCCTTAACTGCGGTTGCTGCACCTCTTCCTGGCACTCACCTGAACGACTCTGTGTTACCTAATGTGGCTGCCCCTCTTCCTTGTATCCTCCTGCATGACTACGTTGCCTAGCCGTATGCCTGGTCTAAGGTTCGACGCCAAAAATCAACAACAACAAGTTCATATTAAAACGCTGAAGAGTTTTTTGTTTGTTTGTTTGAACGCGCTAATCTTAAGAATTACTAGTTTGATTGAAATCATTATTTTTGTGTTGAATAGCTCATACATTGAGGAAGGCTATAGGATATATACAATCACTCTACGACTAATAGAGGCGAAGCAGTAAAGAAAAATGTTGCAAGCACGGGAAATAGTATTTAAACTATTTTCACTCGTACGAAGTTGATTTTGTGGCGTCGAACCTTGGACCAGGCATATGGCTAAGCAATGAAATCGTACAGGAGGGTACAAGGAAGAGGGGCAGCCACATTAGGTAACACAGAGTCGTTCAGGAGAGTGCCAGGAAGAGGTGCAGCAACCGCAGTTAAGGAACGGCTGGGACGAACAAGGATAAGCGAATCAAACTCGTGAGCCTTGTTAGGGTTACACTGGTTAAGGCGACCCTTTACAAGGCTTGGAAGCATGTGGGTATCAAGCCATTGGACGTGGAGAGGGTCATTAATTATACGTATATTTTCTACTTTGCCGAACTTTAGCGCGAGAACGGTTTGTCCAAAACATATGAATTTGGTCTTATTCAATGCAGGATTAAGTGCCCTTTAACCGTCAAGAAGACTACTTTTCGATAGGGTAAGTCCTTTACGCGGTATAACCGGAAAACCGAAAAAACGCCCCTTTCAGGGGCCCCCACCACTTAAGCACAACTCCGTCGAAGTCGAAAACTTAGGAGAGTCTTAATGGGCAACCAATGAAGCCATTAAAGCAAAAAATCTTTTGTAGGAATTATTTCCGATTTAATCAATTTTTGTGTTTAATTCTACTGGCCTATACGCCTTACGCCGCCACTGCCACCGTCAACACCGGATCGCTGGTTCAGATTTTTGCCATGTTGGAAACCATATAGTTGAACGATGGTAGCGCCCCCCTGTCATTGAGTTTCGTGGGACAGTTCAGCGTGGGTCATCTATACAGCTATTAGAGTGCCAATGCCAAAGTTGTAGGATTACTTTGAGGCAGATTAGGAACACTTTTGCAAGATTTGTCATTTTCATAGCACGGCCAGAAAATAAAGGTATACCTACACTTATAGCTGTGCTAATAGCACTATCTTGTTTGGAGCAACCTATGAAAAGTTGTAGGATTACTCTAAGGCAGTGTTTTTCAACCTTTTTCATAACGTGACCCCCCTAGCATGAAAAAAATTTTTGCGACCCCCCGACCGTTCACTTTTTTTTCATGCCTTTTACAAAGATGTTGTAGGGACCGAATTCTTCAATCTATACAACATTTATGCATTTGCATAATTAGATTTCGGATAAATGTAGCTTTTAAACTTATCTGGCTTTTTTACTGAGGTAGTTTTTACGACCTCTCGCGACCCCCCTATAGAGGCTGCGCGACCCCCCAGGGGGTCGCGACCCTCAGGTTGAAAAACACTGCTCTAAGGCTTTCTTTCTGAAAGTGTAGAGAAACATGATTTTTAACAATGTGAAAATGAAATACAAACTTCGAAAATCGTGGATATCTGGTCAAAATCAGATTGAAAGAAAAAACTGGATTAGGATTAATTATGAGGAGCTGAGGGCGAAGTACTTAATTTAGTAAATGTTGCTTTTGACTAGCATTCAGATACCAGACGTGGCGGCTAGGGTACCGATGAAGTTTTAATCGCGGCATGCGCAAAATTCATTGCACATTTAAATGTTGGTATATCGGTGTGGTTCTTGCAAATTCACGTCCACACGCGCAAGATAGCGTAATCTCGGGCTAGGCCGCGGCGCTCCGCGCGCTGCACCCGCTCTATGATCGCTTCCCGCCTTTTTTGACAGTTGGTTGTCGTATAGAGAGGCGCAAACACGCACGCGCGCTCGCGCCCCGATGCGTTCCGATTTACCGTAAACTTTTATCAATCCATAACTCATGTCGTACAAATTTTATTGAAAGTGAAATGTACAACTAGGTCTTATCGACAGAAAGTGCACTGTGTCAGTGATACAAGGAATTTATTACTATCGTTTTTCATCCTAAACGGGGCCAGTATAATTCCGATTAGATAAAATAATTTAAAGGCGATATTTTGTCATAACGCGACATCCGTCACAAGCGCTCTATACGGTGAATAAATTACGGCATTTTTATTTATTATAATTTACATTCTGTTATAATAGTGAATCGTAGGTACTTACTAAGTAGGTACTATGTAGGTGTATATTCAAAATTCATCTGTACCGCGCCGTATAGGAAAATGGGAAAGTGTGGTTAAATTATTACAGCATTCCGCTAAGTTAATGTTTCTTTTAAAGGAAGGTTACAATAACCTTCCACGCGTAGTCGCGCAAAAATATCGCGACTCTTTGCCTTATTCACCTACTTTATTTTCCGTATTATCCTAAAAACCTACAAGTAGGTACCTACTTACTTACCTACTCGTAGGCACAAACAATAATGATCATTGAGCATGACGTACTACCTTGAACTTGATAGAACTCTGTCAAAAATATACGTACCAGCAGAGCTATAGTATATTCAGTGACAATGCATTAAAATTCCGTTGGAATTACTTAGTGGTAAAGTCTATGTTTTGCATAACTAACTGATGGTCGAATCGCATCGATCCACCCGCGCTCTTCCGCCCATAGCCATATTCGACTGCTGAGTGGGTCGTGACGATTGTAAAGTTAGCATGACAGTATTTAGTCAATTTCCAACGGTACAAACAATGGCTAAGTGACACGCGGTGCGCGGGAGTCGAATGCGCGCGCCTGACCTCACAAAGCATAAACAAAGGTTCAGTGCTTTATTCATTTCTGCCCTCAATGGATACCCTACTTGCCTACCTATTTAAAATGACAAAATTTAAAGATGAATTTAGAATACAAGGGCTCTACATTTTTGTGTAGGTACTAAATACTTATTTAATGGTCTGCGAATGACTAAGTAACTAAGCTCTCTGAAATAACACTAAAGTAATAGGCACATACTCGTATTATTATAAACAGCTATAATATACTCTCAATGGATGAGGCACGTTTAAAATAAACCTAAAATGTCAGTTAAACATAGCCCAATACTCAGTGGCGAAGCGAATGCGCTCGAGTGCGTCATCATGTAATGATTTTGCTGCTAGAATTAATCAAAACGTCGTTTAGGATAAAAAGGGCTAAGACGAAATTGCTCATAAACTTATTCGTTCCTGGTGAGAAGTTTAACTACTACGTAATCGCTTGCGTCACTCGCCTGCCTTATGCGCATGGCAAGAGACAAGAGTCGTCCGACCATCAACGGCGATAATATCCTCATGTTGATAAAACGGAGCCGAATATGGTAATTACTAATTAGGGTACTTGAAGCAAAGATTCAATAGAAAATATTATCGCTAGAAAAGTAACAGCGTGCGAAATTGCAATCCACGATTTAGTGAAGCGGAGTGGTGCTTTAGTGCTCTAGTTATTAAAGCGGTTGCGGCCGCGCTGCCATCTGCTTCTGCACCAAGTTAATGACCGTTGAATTGAGATGCGAATGTAGTGCGTCCTATTTTTACGCTATTTGGAATAAATGGTGTGTGCCTAATTTTACTCCATCCATTGCCTTTCTTAGTAGGTTACACTACACACTACGAAAGATAGTATGTAATAATTTAAGAGGCTATTAAGTTTTGTAAAATGGACTGAATCGAAACTGCATACATAAAGGCATTTAACCATAAACTGTACATAAGTACTTACCCGATTTGAAAACGAAAATATTATGTAAGTAATATTTATTTATTGAAAATCTTTATTGCACACACACATTTTTATTAATATAGGGTAAACTACCCAGTTATTGGCCAACGTCAGTTATTGGCCATACTGCACTTTGTCGGCACAAAATAAGAAACGGGGCAGGTCGGGCCATCTGTATTTTTTATAAAGAACTGCTTTATTAATCAGGTTTCATTTTAGTTCATTTTTTTCCCGTTATTGACCATAGTGCCAATTCTAACAGCATTTTTTTGACAGTTGGTACCCGGACGCCCTCGGAGAAGTATTTATGTAATGTATTTGTTAACGGACGGATTTATTTAAAAAATCGTAATATGGAGTAGTTTTCAGTGTTTTGCAGTGGTTTGCAGTGCTATTGTGTTTTTTAAACGGTAAGTTTCAATATTACAGTATCATATTTAGAGTTAATCTAATAAAACCTCAGTTTTGAGGGGTGGCCAGTAACTGAATGACAATTTGTATTTATTTTTGTTTATTGGCCAGACCGGCCAATAACTAAATTATTCTATGCTCATCGAATTTCTGCGGAAATACACCGTATTTGTAATGTTTTTAAAGTTTAGTATCTACTGGCTAGAAATCATTTATTTCTATCCATAAATTTCAGTTACTGGCATAGGTGGCCAGTAACTAAAAGCAAAGTGTCAATAACTAAATTAACCATTTTTTGTTTCACAGACATCCATTAAATAAACAAGATTGCATCAAAGCGACGAAAGTATTCTCAAGAAGATCTTCAAGGCCTTGAAGTTTATAGAAAACGACAAGCAGCAAATATTTTCAATGTGCCAAGAAGTACCAAAAAACACTGAATTCGCCCAAAATGCAGGACAAACGCCAAATAGAAAGACTACCGTTTGCGCTTACTTCCGTATCATCATTTCAGCCATAGGACGTCCACTGCTGAACATAGGCCTTCCCCAATGATTTCCACAATGGCCGGTTAGAGGCGGCCTGCATCCAGCGCCTTCCCGCTACCTTCATGAGGTCATCGTTCCACCTTGTGGGTGGACGGATTACGCTGCGCTTTCCAGTACGTGGCCTCCACTCCAGAACCTTGCTGCCCCATCGGCCGTCAGTTCTGCGTACTATATGCCCTGCGTATTGTCTGCTATGTCAGCGACTTTAGTTCGTTTACGGATCTCGTCATTTGTGATTCGTTTTCGTAGAGATTTTTGCTTGTGCCCTATCAAAAAGAGAATTATAGAATGTAATCAATGCCAAGAAAAGTAGGTATCATTTGAATTGTATTCCAATTGCTCATAGAGTGTATGTAGGTACCAGAACAGGATGACGATTCCTTTTTGTGTCATTTATGATGATAAAGTTAGAGTAACACTGATTCATCTGATGATGAAGTGGATTATTTATTTGCTGCTGTCTATAAAGAAGCCAAAAAACAAGGGCTTGATTAGATAGTTTTGTTTTTATTTGTTTATTTGAGACTTATATTGAAACTATAGCTCCTAGGTTTGAAATATTCACTTTGTCTATGAGTAAATTATATTGTTTCACGACTGATCTCATACAGTTTTAGATAACGTTGTGTTTTTCATGTTATATTGATTTCTTTAGCTGTAATACATTATTTTTTTCTGTGGCCAGTAACTAGCATGCATATGGCCAGTTACAGAATTTTATGGCCAATAACTAGGATTATTCGTATGTTTTTGAATTAAATAAAAATATACATTCAAAAAGTGTTTAATTGTACTTCATAAAGCCATAAGGTTAAAAAGTAAGATTTCCTGGTCAATTTGATGTCTGTTTTTTGTTAATAAGTTATCGCACTAAGAAACCGTAAAGCTTTGAAGTGGCCAAGAGGCTTAAGTGGCCAGTAACTAGTCGATTTACCCTAGGTACAACAGGCGAGCTTAATGCCATGTGGCATTCTCTTCCAGGTAACCAAAAATTAAGGCAAAACAGAGAATTTGAGGATGCGGTGTAAACTATTTTACAATTAACTATGTACATAAAATGTATACTGATATATATCTAATAATACATAAAAAATATTAATATATTATGCCTATTTATAGTTAGTACTTACTATGTAGTAGAGAATACCAGGGTATAGAAAGAAATACAGTTTGTCTATAAAGTCGTGACATAAAATGAGGGCGCTTTTTTTCTTCATGTAGCAACCCTATACAATTTGACCAAATGAGTTTGATACTAGGGCAATTTAGTTAAGAGTAGATTTTTCTATCCTTAGATATCTTTTGACTGATAAATAAACTTGTCATTTTGACATATTTTCCATACTAAAACTGTCAATGTGCCAATCTTATTCTTCAGTTAAAAGTTATCCGACGATTGAAAAATCAGCCCTTAACCAATTTAGACGACGATTTTTTTTTCTGTTTTAATACAATAGGTACCTATGCTTATGAAAGGTTTTACCAAGCATTTTTATTGCATCAGCATAATAAAAAACGCATCATACATATTTAATAAGGACATTTATTAATCACTTTCATCATCGGATTCCAAATATTCGATGTTAAGAAAAGTTTCGTTGCCACCTTCATAAGTAACGCTGACATCACTCACATCATCTTCACTGTTGCTATTATCGCCTAAGCAAATAACCAATTGTCTTGGTACAGGTCCATAACTATAATGGAAGGCTCATGAAGATTTGGTATTAGTTTTTCTTTAATCCACTTCGTAAAGTTATGCGCATTCATTTCTGAATGGTAGTCTTCCAAATTATTTCTGTCAGTGAATATGAGGAGGCAGTTTGAAACAAACCCCTTTTCGCTTCCAGCATGGACTATGATGTAACGCTTTCCTTTGAAAATGTCTTTTGTTTGATGTTTAGAGATTGCGAACATTTTGTGACCTGGTGGAAAAATAAATAGATTCTTGTTAGTGAAAATTTTATAAAATTATACATCCATACTAATATTATTAAGAAGAAAGATTTCATTGTTGGTTTGTTTGGATGGGGGTTTAAGGGGGTATAAGAGGGAGGGGGAGGGTGTAATTGGCTTTGAAACTACTGGACCGATTTGAAAAAATATTTCATCATTACAATCTAAAAAAAACTGCTTAACATAGGCTATATTAATATTATATAGGTTACCATATATGAAGAATGAATATAGCTCACATCAAACAAAAAACATGCAAAAGATGAAAAAAATTATTTACCTACCTCTTTTTGTACCGTGTAAAAAAATTATATTTATTGGCGCAGAGCACAAATATTAAAATTATCCATTTCTTTCTTTGGTTGGCCTTGCCTGTGTTTCCCAGGAATTCTAAATTTTCCATTATTCTGAAAACCTTCATTAACTATGCGCCTAACCGTACTCTCTGATTTTCCTGAAAAAAAAAGTTCAAATTTTAAAGGGATGGAAAGAATAACTACAAAACCTAACTAATATTATTTATTGTTAAATATTTACCAACAAGATATCATTTCACATGCACTCACATTATAATCTAGAGCTAAATCATAATCATAAAAAAATATTGCAACAAATTATTGTTTTTGTAGACAGACAACTTGATGTGAAAGTGATGTCATACAGTTATCAATGGCCAAAGCGAACGGGTAATATAGATATGAAGCAATTAATTCAAATTCAAAACTCGTAGAAAACTTGACTGAATTGATGTATCAAATGAAATGGTCGTACTACAATATATCCTACTTACAATGAAAATTTAACCTAAAAATGTCCTATGTAAACAATGCCTGTTTTGGTCACCAAATCGCAAAATGCAGTAAATTTGTTACTTTAGGTAGATTATAAACAAGCAGTAACACGATTACGTACCCGTCAAAGATGCTGTTCGCCCTTAAACATCATCCAAATCCCACAAAATTTGACCAGCTTGGTACTCCGCGGAACATTGCTGGAAAACTTTAAAAATCACTTTCCGCGTGGCACTCCAATTTACTTTACTCATTGTTTATACTTTTCTTCGTAGCTGAGTAATAATTTACTGGAGATTAGTCAAACAATAAAAACCACAAAATGAAAATCGTTCCACAACTTGTTCTCGATGACAGCTGATGTACATATGTTTGGTGAACTTTGGTGTTGCCAGACACATGAATAATGTTAGTTCCTCAAACATTCATGTCACGACTTTATAGACAGACTGTACAAAGAGATTCAGGAATCTGAGAGACCGAAAACCAGTGAAACCAAAACGGTTGAATGATTTCCACATATGAAATTAGTTAATTGGTGTAATTATTGAAATGCAACTATTATACATTCACAAGCCATTGAAAAGTTTTGTCAATATTAGGACTAACTATAGGTTTTAATTGTTTTTTTTAAGTGTCAAAATTTTCATTCGTTATATCCGTCAAACAAAACCTATGAAGTATTTAATGAGTGTTTCTGTTTATTTAAACTGCAACCTGCAAGGCGTGAAGGATGTCCGCAGGGCGCGCAGCGTGTGCGCCCGCGCAGGTATGCAAGTAGGATGCTCCCCGGCGCACTATCGCCTCAGATTCAAAGCCAGTTGTCAAGGTGAACTACATTACCTAAAAATAACCAATAGCAAACTATGTTGGTTGGTCTGAAAACCGCAAAAGTGAAAGTACCGGTTATTGTATGGTTGTTGTTTCGTCACAAAGCACTTGACTCTAGGTTCGAATTACGTTTACTTAATGAGCCTTTTACTTTTACTGGACAAAACACTGGATAAGAAGTATAGAATTTAGACAGTGCAACGCAACGTGGTAAAAGGTTATTACAGATATTTTTTAGTCCTCTATCTAATTAATGGAGCTGGAGCAGAAAGTTAGAGAATAGATCAACTCTTCTACAGGCAGTATAAAAACTGTTTAACTACTTACCTAATAAAAATAACGTTAATTAAAATTAGATTACAGTGAAATGTCAAAGTAGGTATTTATTTAGGTACACGTTTAGGTAGCTAAGTAAACCTGTAGTTAAGTACATATTTCACTTTCTTTAAAATTTTGCAGTAGGTTACTTATTATAAATCCTACTTACTAAACGTCCCTAAAGTTACAGATGATGTGTGCGATTATGTTG
Organism: Ostrinia nubilalis; assembly: GCF_963855985.1. Taxonomy (NCBI): domain Eukaryota; kingdom Metazoa; phylum Arthropoda; class Insecta; order Lepidoptera; family Crambidae; genus Ostrinia; species Ostrinia nubilalis. Next base: position 14,157,331 of record NC_087107.1, on the reverse strand, counting down.
ATTGCTTTACTTTTTGTGATCAAGTAAAACATAATTTAATAATTGTCGTGTAGTAAGCTGTAATCAGCAGCAAATGCGTGATCATTATTCGAAATGCCATTGAGTGAAACGGTGAAAACTTACAATGTGTGGTGCGTAAATACATAAAAAATACAAACAGTGCGCCGTGTAACTAGTGCTTTTAAAGAGTCGATCGGGTCGTGCAAGTGAAGTGAGCGCCCGCTAAGAGCGCGAGATGGCGTCCCAGTCACCATTGATGGGGCAACGTAAAGTCACGTGGGTCGTCGAACTAGGCGATGCACCGGCGTATGCGCATGCACCTTACGAAAAACATGTCAATCATAGCAAATGTAAGTATTTACACCTACTTACTCAGTAAAAAAAGCTTTGTTTATTTTCAAAACAAAAAAATACTGTTCCAGGCGCCCGCGCCATGAACTCATTGGTAAGTATAATCTCTGTGGCACTCTGTGGCCATATCTTCGCGCGCCCGCCCTGGGACACACCGTACGTTCCCGGTTCGTTGAAATTATGGCACGATTACCGCGTCTAAGGATAATGTTTATGTAAAAATTATACCTACCTTTTTACGATGACACAAAGAAACGCAGCACAGCGCCGTCAGCTCAGCCCAATCCACAAAAATATTATTATTGGAAGTAGGAAACACAAAAGTACAAAACTATTTTGTGTAGGAATTGTAAGAAAATAAAATTCTGCAACCGCAGGTATTTTTTTTGTTCGAGTTTTTTTTTAGCATTATTTTCTTTCTTTTGTAGGAAAAGGCATTATGTTATACAGCAAGCAAAGTATTAAGTTTTAAATTCTTAATTACATAAACTGTATTTAATGGTAATATTAATTATTAAATCATCTGATTTATTATTTATAATAAATGAATGATCTTTCTTCTCCATTTCCCTAAATTTTCAGTCAGGATGTTGCACTTATCTAACCACTATCTAACACTTTAGAAGAGGAAATCAAGTTTTGTGTTATCACAAGTTGCTTTGTTCTCTTTATTTGTCAAATTGTCGGTCAGCAAGTTCACAAACAAAATTGTAATTAACCACCAAATACATTAATTATATTATCGAAAATTACACACTTTTATTCAATAGTTTCCCGACACTAACTGCACAAAAAATTAGAATTTGATTAAACATACATTTAATAAAATTCGTTTTTATAAGTAGGCACCTCATATTTTATTTCGTAGAACGGAACGTATTTCGTTACATTTGTGTGTGTAGCAGTCTTTTTCACGTATACTTACAAAGATATGAAACGTATTTCTATTCCACTCGCACACTCATGCGGTTTGTCAAGTTGTTCTTTGGTTGGTAGCAGCAGTGCTAAATGCTAGGAGTCGATAGATATTGTATCGATACAATTTTAATGTAAGTAAAGCTATTTAATGGTTTTACAATCGATATCGTGAATTAAAAACATAACAATGCATCTTTTAAGTACAATTAGTAATAATTTTGTGACTACAACAAGTACCAAAAGTAAATATTATAATTAATACATAACGTAAAGAAAATCATTTTAATTCATATTTAATTATTTTTATCTGCTGTTTCAGAACTGGCTTACGTGGTTAGCTTCGTTCATAAAAAATGTACACACATTTAACTGCAAAGCTTAATAGACATAAAGGCACTGGGTCTCTATCAGAAGGAACTCTAGGGGTGGAATCTCCATTGGCGTGGGTTAACGGGCAAGGAGATAATATCTTGGATGGTTGACAACCACTTTTCCTACAATTTAACGTTCCACCAAACTCAATACGCTTTCAAAGATAACCTCGTAGCCGCTTGCTCACACTTGACATGACACAACTCATTGACAGTTATCTTTTTCTGCGCATCAGTCGGGTGTTACGTTTAGGAATCACAAACCTTCTGATCTACAGATTTACAGATAACATAATATTAAGATTGGTACTATTAATCATCAATAATAATTTGCAGCATCTGTGTCCGGCGCCGACACGGCCAGCCTGACTATCGCACGGCCTCGTGCGCTTAGTCCAGGGTTTGTCCATCTGTAAACATTCAATTTCTCATTATCACAGCTCGTCAATTCCTGACTACAGAGCGTGCGAATATCAGATCGTAGAATCACAATAAATACAGCTGATCAGGGCGTGATGACCCTCGATCAGGAAACCAAACCATTACAGCTGGCCCGGGCGCGAAGCCCTTTCAACCAGGAAACCAAAACATTACAGCTGGCCCGGGCGTCAGGCCCGACCAGGAAACCAAAACATTGCAGCTGGCCCGGGGTGAGGCCCCGCCGACCAGGAAACCAAAACATTACAGCTGGCCCGGGGTGAGGCCCCGCCGACCAGGAATAATAATTTGCAGCATCTGTGTCCGGCGCCGACAGACATAATGGTGGGCGAAAATAAGCTTCAAAAACTTTAAAACTTATTATTTAAATGGGTACCCACGAATTGTATTTTCGATTTTTTTGCGAAAATACCACGATTGAAAATAATTATTAGGAAAAAGTTGTAATTTTGTTAAATTGATTAGGTGCCATGGCAAAATAATAAATATTAAAAAAAATGGATGCTGACTGCAAAGTCACCCTCTCACGCAAATGGCTGAAACACAGATAACGTACCTATAATTATATATTTTTTTATACATAAGATAAAAATGGGCGAGTGAGACCGGAAAAAATGTATCACAACATTATAATAATATTACAATATAATTAACAACAGTGATGATACCTACGTAGAATTTTACAGATTTTGTCTTTTAATTACTTATTGTAAAGAAAACGTTATAACTTTTGTATTAAGAGGTATTATAGTTATCCTGATAAAATAAAACAGTCATGATATTAATAAAAATTATGTAGGTACATAAAATACCCAGAAAACGGCAACAAGTAAGCCGCCCGGAGCAAAGGAGCAAACTCAATTTTAGAAGTCTGCAATCGCAGCTCTCATTTGCATTAAAAAATTAAAATCTGCATCTTTTAGAATAATTTAGTTATATTTATTTTTAACTAGCTTTCCGCCCGCGGCTTCGCCCGCGTGGAATTTTGTCTGTCACAGAAAAACTTTATCGCGCGCGTCCCTGTTTCAAAAACCGGGAAAAAACTATCCAATGTTCTTTCCCGGGACTCAAACTATCTCTATGCCAAATTTCATCAAAATCGGTTGCGAGGTTTAAGCGGGAAAGCGTAACAGACAGACAGACAGACAGACAGACAGACAGACAGAGTTACTTTCGCATTTATAATATTAGTTGGGATTTAATATCTCGGTTTTAAAGAAATGTATTAAAGCAATTTATCGATAGTTAAGTTACTATCAAATGCGCACGTCACTATAGTCATCTTACTTGTCCAGTGTTGCCAGAAGGTTACTTTTGTAACCTTTTTGGTTACTTTTGAACTGCTGTGGTTACTTTTAGGTTACACTAATGAAAAGGTTACTTTTAGGTGATTTTTCAGAAATAGTAGAATTAACTTTACAGGTTATTCAGTAAAAAATATTAATAGTGACAATTTAAAAATTATGTCATAAAGTGCATTTAAACTTGAATTTGATTTATTATTTGTTAAGAAAAATGAGTTTTAGCGAATGTTTTTCGATAATAAAACGCAAATCCATGAAACGTTTTTATACGACTGGTCACTTTTCGTATTTAGATGATCAATTGTATTCATCCATGACCAACCTTACACAATCATTGCTTTTTTTTATATTTTTGGTAATTTCTGACTAGACCCGACTGGCAACACTGTACTTGTCATTTCGTAGTTGTTTCTGCGTGAAGCTTCTGTCTGTTCGAGATGATGTTTTCCTCGCTTTTTATTAAATACTAATGCATCTTTGTGCTTTTTATGTGCTAAAGTGAGTGAAAAGTGTCTAAAAAACAAAGTGAAAGTGCAGGCCTTGCCACCGGCACGAAGTTCTGTCAGTTTAGTGTTTTGAAAAGTTAGGACAAAGTTTACGCTTGGGAGTGGCGGTGTGTATGTGTTGTCATGTCTCAAGAAAAGTTTATATCACTTGTGATAACTTGATAGTCAGTACCCCGGAGCACAGAAGTTGAGATGGAGCCTGGTACGGCGAAGATGGATTCCAGTTTTGTGGGTAAGTAGGTAGTCGCGTCATAGGTCTCGTGTTGTCGTTAGTTGGGGCAAGGCCTTGAAAGTGGTTTGTGGGAGAAGTTTAGGGCAACGTTGCCTACGGTCTCGAGCCTCGCTGCGTGGGTGCTTGCAAGTCAGTTGATACATGGCGGCCGAATACCGACACTATCTTATCACTTGTGTACACAGCCATGATAAAACTAGTGCCTAAACCAGCTTTCCCCACACATGGGAGAATATAGATTATCCTCCGTGCCTGCTGATAATTTAGGTGTTAGGATTTGGATAACAATTTTGGGCACGTTTGAGTGTTTAACTTTTTGTTAATCAGGCCCATAGAATTTAAATGTCAAAAAATTAATTATCATTTACAAAATTTAGCAGTCAAATAAGACATAATTACTGCAATCACCATCGTCATTGCAGGAGGCCTGTAGCAGCCTAGACAGGCTGCTTGCTTTCTGGGGGATCTGGGGTGGTTGGAGTAGGAAGATAAATGCGGGCAATGGCCCAATCTGCGGCTAAGTGTGGTATTAGATTGCCTGCAAAACTAACTATCGTCGTCGTCGTCGTCGATGAACTTCGACTATCACCAAGAATGGCACAGTGTATGTTGTTGTCACGCTATACTGTTATCTACTAGTGCATATTATTTTTCATGACCCATTGTAACTACCATGGCATCCATATGCAATGAATGTGGGTCAGGTATGAAATTTAGTAGCGTCATGGGAGGAATAACCACAAATTCTATTTTGTAAATAAGCCAACTTTACAATTTAATAAAAAGTAATTAAATATACTTTGAAGATTTTTTAATAAAGAGAATCACGGTAAGCTACTGGTGTTATGGGTGGAATAACCACAATAGTCCAGTGGTGGCAGGATTCAATATTCAATCAAACCCAAGTTCCACAGATTTCAATTCGTTTGATTGCTTAGAAATCACCTAGCAGGTAGAAATATTTTCTAGATGTTACTGTAAGTACCTAATTACAATGAGGATCATTTCGATTTTTAGCTGTGAATGCAGATTTATAGGGCTAAGAAATCCTTAATACACAGTGCAAAAATTTTTGTTTTACGACAAAAATTGACGAAGTTATGGCCAAATTACTAAAAAAGTTCACTGACCGCCCGGCGCGGGGACGATGACGTCATTATATCCGATCCGAACGCTGCCGACGTACTGCGTGGATAGAAGATATTTTTTTTTAGCCAAATTATCAGTTTTAGAGAAAAACTTGTAATGACATTTATTCATCAGAATAAAGTAAGCTATCGATAGGTAATTTAAAAAAATAGAAATTGTGAAAAATAACGCAAAAAATCCATACGCTCATACGATTCAATGGCACGCAGAGACGCGATTGGGGTCTCCGCGGTGGTATATTTGGCGATTTATTCAAATAAAGTGTTCATAAGTGTTGTTAGAGTCATATCTTCTTCCAAGTAAAATATAAAAATGTATAAGTATTAATTTATTTACTTCTAACAATAAGGTATAGCTGAGGCAGATACACTCTGCCTAGGCTACAAGACATTGCTATGAAAATCATTTCGATGTACACGCAATACCTACCTGTTATTTAGTTTTTCTGAGTTAAACCTACGCACCTACCTATCTATTCGCCGTTCCCATGGGCGGGCCAGCTGCTGCAGGAAAGGACAGCCGCTCCGTGCTGGAAATCTATTTAATCTTAGCCTAGAAGCTGGGTATGACTACCCCGCCCCTCTCCTCTCCCCAGGTCATAAGCTGGGCATGACTTCCCCCTCGGCCAGAAGTTGGGTATGATTTACCCCCCCCCCCCCCCCCCCCCGGCCCGAAACTGGGTATGACTTGACCCCTCCCCCTCCCCCCAGGCCAGAAGCTAGGTAAGGCTTGCCCCTACCCCCAAGCCATAAGCATAAGCTGGATATGACTCCCCTTCGGCCAGAAGCTGGGTATGACACCCCCCCCCCATGCCAGAAACTGGGTATGACTTGACCCCCCCCCCCCTCCCCCAGGCCATAAGCTGGGTAAGGCTAGCCCCTCCCCCCAGCCCATAAAAACTGGTTATGACTTGACCCCTCCCCCCCCCCCCCCTCCCCAAGCCAGAAGCTGGGTAAGGCTAGCCCCTTCCCCCAGTCCATAAGCATAAGCTAGGTATGACTCCCCCTCGGCCGGAAGCTGGGTATTACTTACCCCCTGGAAGCTGGGTAAGGCTTGCCTCTCCCCCCAGGCTATAAGCTGGGTATGACTTATCCCCCCCCCAGGCCAGAAACTGGGTATTAGCATCATATTATGTATTATTATGTTCAATACAAACAATCATTAAGTTACACTCACCCCAACCGCGTCTCCGCATTGCATCGAATCCTATGAAAATGTGGTTTTTGGACATAGCAATACTTATTTTTCACAATTTTTATTTTTAAAAATTACTGGTCGATAGGTTAGTTTATTTTGAAGAATAAATGTTATTAAAAGTTATTTTCTAAAACTGATAGTTTAGCCGGAAAAAAATATTTTCCATCCCAATAGTACGCCGGCTGCGCTCGATTCGGATATAATGACGTCACGCGGCCTTGCGTACGTTGACTTTTAGCGGCAAAAACGGCCTATGTTTATTACTTAATATCTTCGTAAGTAATGGTCCGATTTGGATAATTCAAAAAGATATATCTTTCTTATGTCTTAAAGATTAACGTAGATACTAGTTTTATTGAATTTTCTACAACAGTACTGATCCTCATTGAAGGAGTGGATGTCTACTTTTCCAACTGCATACAGTCCATTGTATGTAGGACATAGGCAACTGCTAGATTCTTAACTGCATGTTATTGCAGTAACCATTTTTACACTTACCTAATTGTTTTAGGTACAAAATAATAAAAAAAAAAATTTCATTATTTATATTTTTTTTACGTATCTAAGCTATTTGAATACCCATAGTTATTACTTCAGTTTACGGTCTATTCTGATTGACAATGTTCATGCACTAATGAAAATTGTACTCTAAAAAATTTTAAAAAGGAAGTTCTCAAAGAGTTTAAAACTAAATCAGAACGAAATTTCTACACAAGGATTCATTCATTTATAGTTATGCAATATGAAAACATACAACATGTTCATTGCTCATTGTGTTATTTAAACTTAATTCAATTCTTAAATTATTTCAACATCAACAAACTGAATGTTTATTAAAAATCCAACCGTCTATGTCTTCTAACCAGATTGCAAGATATTTCATATGGGCACACAGACTCTGTCATGCACCAATTGGACTGAAGAAAGCTAACTTAGTATGAAATATAATACCTTTCAGCAGATCATATTCATCCAAAGAACAGGTTTCCCTGCTCACGCAATACCTCCTTAGCGGCGATACCCACTGCTGTGTGGACATTGCAATTTTATAGAGTTGTATTTATGCAATGCAAAAAAAATGAGAATTTAAGTAGTTCAATGATTTTACTGTTGACCTACAAATCATTCCTTAAATTGTTTAAAACTAATCAGATCATCTATGTTGGTGTGTATGATGTAGGCTAGGAATGACCATGGCAGCTCTCAATCAAATGATATATTAATCAACGGATTGTTTAATCCACTAGTTAAAACTTATCTTACTTCTTTTTCAGAGAAACAGTATTATTAAACTCTTTAAATTGAAGGCCTTTGATTTGTTTGCATCCAAGTCTCAGTCCATATTCATTTTTTTATAGCTGTTGACATGATGTCATGACACTAATTCCACTCAGTGACTAACTTTTAACTAGTTGAGTGAGCCGAGTTTTATTATGAGCTTAGATCCTAATGGCTGTAACAATATGTAACGTGGGAATCATTCTGTAATTTTATTTCATTGAAACATTGCTATTTTTGTCTGAATATTCTAATTGGATTAAATTATGCACATTATGAGCTGTACAGGCCATCCATTCTTGCAAACTCCCTCCCATTCTCATAATATTTTAAACAGAAATTAGTTAATGCAACATAATATAATACTAGTTTATGGTCGCGGGTTCGCCCGCGTGAATTTCAGTCATCAACATTTGTCACAAAATGTCTTTGTCCATTATTGTTGAATTATAAAAACCCTTAACACGTGTTTACTCATCAACTCACCTTGTTTCCCCATACATATTGAACCCACATTTCATCTCCCAAGGGGGTGGATTTTGAAGTCTTCTTTCCTACACTTCTTAGCCGAGGGGCGTCTGCACCGGGTCTGGCGGCGCGCGTACGGTTATTGTCATAATCGGCTCGCGCGGCGCCGCATACAAACAACTGTTTACCGCATTTATTATGCACAGGTCGGTCGATGCATCCTACACCTGTAGGCTATGGTCTATAGTTTTGAATTAGTAAAATGCTGGTTTCATTCAACGTCATGAATCTTATACAGCGTGTATCCAACTGTACCCAAGGTGTACCCTAAAAGATCGAGACATCTTACTACTTAAAACTATTACTTATAGGCATAGCAGAAACAGCAGATTACAAAAACCAACTGCCAAACTCGAGTCTAATAATAAACAATTTATCTGCCTAATAACAATACACCTACCTATACACTCTTTCTTTCCTAATCGGTTTCAGCTTGAGGTATTGGTGCGTACAGGGTTTGTGAAGCCTGCTTAGCAGGGGACAATAATAAATAAATACAACTTTGGCAACCAGTGTATTATTACTGTAGCTGTCTTAGGAAATATCGTATGGCGGTTACTGGCTTAGGACTGTATTTAAACCTTGTCGATATCATTATTGTTATTAATTGATAACTAACACAGATAAATCTGAGGTATCGTAAAATAATAAGTTTACCACTTCTAAACCCTATCGTACTGTTTTTTCTTATTGGATTGTGACATCTACTTGGACACTCAAATGATCAGTGGGTGCCAAGGCCATTTTCGTTTACTTATGTCGGTATTATCTATTCATCACTATCATTAACGTTCGAGACTTTTTCATTGATTATTGCCGCAAAGTCAAACATCTAGGTTTTGTATTTAAAAATTAAAACATTGTAGTGATTATAGGTATTGTCCAAAGTAATTAAAGTCTATATTCCTGTAATATGACGTAGGATATAATAGCAGGATTTAATAAGTTTGCATTGATTAAACAATAAGACGTTTCATTAGAGCGTCTATTTGTTTCTTTATTGATTTGGATCTAATCAGAATGTGATATTGTAAGTTAGGTAGTATCTGCTTTGTGTTTTTGCTGGCAAGTCCCGTCGGCAGCTCGCGAGCAGACAGGCGCGTCACCCGCCGCCTAATGAAGAGAAATTACTCGAAATAATTGTTCCGCTGTGCGCCGGAACACGGAATGTTTTGGTCTCCATGCCGCGTGCCGAGCTGCTGTCGCGCTCCATCGGCCACACATTTCTCAGATGCTGTTAATCTTCTTCATTAATTACTTCCTTATCGCATTAGCGACGTGTGATGGGTGGTTAAATAACAAAATTAAAAGTCCGTTATATTTTCTATCATTTTCTTCATGGATTTCAAAAATGTATTTTACGCCTTCGTAATATATTTTTTTTCCAATTCCTTATCATCCACGATATATTTCCAATTTTTCCGTACTGAATCCTGAAAATACACTATCAGGCGTTGACCCCAGTCTATTCACTAATCTGCCGTTTAACTTATCACAGTACACAGTAACTACCTATTCTATTTTGTGCTAATATGAAAAATATACTACCGTAAAAACCGATGATTCTGTTTAGTTGGTTGTTGTTTTACAGTTAAGTCTAAAGTTCAGTATGGGTGTATCGTAAACTTTTGGTGGCAGCAGGTGCATGTCTTACGAAACTTCTTTAAACCTTGTCAAGGCAGGCACAAAATCACTGCTAAAGGTCTAGCTGCTGACATACACATACAGTCAGTGGGATAAAACTATCCGGTGTAGGACAGGTGCACAGCGATCTCGAGAGTCGGTGGATGCTCGCTCTGTAAAAATGTAAAAGTAAACGTGCGAGTCGTCATGTCATGATCTGTTATGTAAGGGTGTGGTGGGAGCAGTCTTCGGTGCGGGCGCCGGCGCCGCCCCCTGCGCTTGTCGCCGGCGCCTGCGATAATGCACTTGAACTACGGGTGGTTAGTAGTAGGTAGCTCGTTAAACTCGTTATTTGTGTCGTTATGCTAATCAGCATCAATAAATACTCCCGTTATCGATCATCTAAATAAACACGATTTCTTCCATTACGGACTACGTCCAGAAGTCTTAATGACTCGGTAATAACCAAATAATTACTTAGTTTTGACAGACTTATAATTTGCGAATGTGACATGCACATTATGTTATATCAGGGTTTTCCGGATAATATAAGTCAGTCTAAACAACACTATAAAAAATACCTAATAATGTTACAATTTAGTGGTGTAGTGTAATATGCTGAATATTTTTAGTCTTCCAAGGGCAGTAAGTAGCGTTTTTAAGTTTAAGTGCAAAGTGCTGACGCATAGTAAACAAGTCTATGACCTCATCAGCCGACGTTGAGACGCGCTGCTCGGCGCAGACGCCAATGCAGGTAAAAACTGACCTTGGGTCTTCGTCTGACACTGCGCTCTTCTCGGCGCTCAAGTGATTGTTTACGCAACGATGCCACTGCGAGTTGAAATCATTTACATAATCGACTAGGCAGTTCGGTGCAATAACATTCAAACCATGTGCAAATTAAGATTCGCTCGTACACATGTTTCGTATCAGTTTATTGTAACTTGACACCTTTGGATCGTTGCGGTTCGTTCGTATTATCAGATCAATAAAAAATTCGCATCCTCCTTTTTGAAATATGTACTTCTTGATCAAGAATGTGTCTAGTCCAGTCAATGAATGCCTTAACGACGGTGTAGAGAGAAATTCGTGGAACACAATTTCTGACCTCGGGACTTTATTTAGCCTAGTTAGGTGGTGAACATAGCAAAAGTCCCCGCCCTTAGCCCTTGAGCCGGCGGGGAGAGGGGGGTTTAAAGGTACCACTTTTCGGTTTTTCGCTTAATCCTCGGAAACTATGCGTCCTAGTGACATGACTACTATGAACCAAAAAAAGCTTATTCAATTTGCTACAGGTGAGACAGTCAAGTTTTTCTATATCTTGTATAGTTTTTGCGGCATCTGCTCTAGAAGGTCTGTAAAATTGGAAATTTTATTGTTGTCTTACATGTTCCTTTCAGGAAAAAATCGACTAAATCAACATTGAGCAAACACTATAGACATGCGGGAGCATGTTAAGCTTAGTTCCATGGAGGGGACTGCACCGTGCGTATATTTAGACGAACCAATTAGAGCCACTTTTGACTCCTCATCATTCAAAAACTACTGTGCATTAACACTTCAAATTTGGCTCATGTATTGAGACTTGCAAGATGTACATCAGCTTCAAATTTCATAAATATACCTCAAACGGTTATTTAGGTATTGACGTTCAAAAATCGATATTTAGAGCACTACAGTCTATCTATCACATGTGAAATGTTAAAATTTACTGGTTTTTTATTTGTTCCTTTGTATTTACATAACTACCTTTCTGGATGCCAAATTTGAACCTTCGAGGTCATCTGGAAGTGGTTAGAATTTGGTCTATAGGTCAGACATGTAGATTTTTGGACGTCAATATCTAAAGAACCGTTTGAGGCAGATTTATGAAATTTGAAACTGATGTATATCTTGTAAGTCTTAACACATGAGCCAAATTTGAAGTGTTAATGCACAGTAGTTTTTGAGTGATGAGGACTCAAAAGTGGCTCAAAGTGATTCGTCTAAATATACGCACGGTGTCGTCCCCTCGCTGGAACTAGGCTTAACCTTTAACTATGGACGTCGGGTCTCAGAGGCCCACCCCTCTTTCCGATTTCTCGGTTTAAACACCTTCCCGCCACGTGCTGCTCTCGACCATCTCAGTAGCTTCAGTTTTAACTGTGTTTGGACCGAGGAGGCATAAAATCGCGTCTTCCGGCACTTATTAAGGGAGTAATAACCATCCAAAATTTTGTCCGGGCCTGGGAGACCCGATAACTATAATTTCCATACAAACATACTTGTATGGATGTGACTTGTCAACTATAATTTTTTTATAGTATATTATTATAATCTTAAGTAAATTGCTCTAGTTTAAGAATACTTAATGGCAGAAAGTATCTGAGTACATCAGCTATATTATTAGCCCAACTATCTAAAAGAACATTTCAGGAGTAAGGTATTACTTGTAGACGATTATTCTGTTGAGTTTAGATGTCTTAGAATTCACCATTGCTGCAGATTACGATTCTGAATGGTGTACATTTTGTCTATCAAAGCTCTCAAAGAAAGATAACACATGCTTGTAGAGATAATTTGTTTTTAGTGTTCTAGGCCACTGTGTATAATTTTAGTAACTTTAACCCTTGTCAAAATTTTTAATTTATGTCCTTCAGAATTTTTGTTCATGTTTTTATGTTACATGGTTATTAATTAGCAAGGAAAAAAATATTACTTTCATTTATTAATAATCGACTATAATCAAGGAGCCTATATGTGATGGCAAGTCAATTAACACTGAAAAATGTCTTAAGTTTTTTAAATTTGCAAAAAAATAATTAAATGATGGTTAAAATTTGATTACATTTACCACTAAATCCTTTATTAATAGTTATTAGATATATATCAACTCTTAAATGAATTCAAAGTAATTCAGATATGAAAATAAGAAGAATTTTAGGTAGGGGTCTGTGAGACCCGACGTCCATGGGAGTGTGATTATTTTTTCACGTCCATAGTTAAAGGTTAACATGCTCCCGCATGTCTAGAATGATTGCTCAATGTTGATTTAGTCGATTTTCTCCTGATGGGAACATGTAAGACAAAAATACAATTTCCAATATTACAGACCTTCTAGAGCAGATGCCGCGAAAACTATACAATTTATAGAAAAACTTGTCAATCTCATCTGTAGCAAATTGAATATGCTTTTTTTGGTTCAAAGTAGTCATGTCACTAGGACGCATAGTTTCCGAGGATTAAGCGAAAAACCGAAAAGTGGCACCTTTAAACCCCCCTCTCCCCGCCGGCTCAAGGGCTAAGGGCGGGGAGTTTTGCTATGTTCACCTCCTAACTAGTCTAAATAAAGTCCTGAAGTCAGAAATTGTGTTCTACAGTTTTCCATCTATAATGCTTTATTGACTGGACTAGTCATACAATTTCAGAATCGCGTTTTTTACACGTTTTTGCCTTCAATTCGTAATTGAAATTTCAGGCTCGTAATAAATCTGATAGTAGCAAATTGTCTTGAAATCTCTGTTTCTCAAACTTTGAAAGATTTATCAGTCTCTAATAGTAAAAGAGTAAACTTTGAAGGATGATGACTTAAAATGGACTATATGTTGATTTCGACTGTACTAAATGCGATTCCGATTTGCATAGGTTAGGTCTGAAGGTCGCATTATGCAAGAACAAGAGACAAATCGCCATAAAGATCGGCGGAGCGTGGCTAACGGGACTGCTCCCGCTCCTGCCGTCAGTTTTCAGCCGGCCCGCGTATGCGCTACAGTTTTTCACACAATACATTTCCATTTGGAACTACACGACTGTCGTGACAGTCACTTAACGTGCGTGTGCTAAGTGTGTGGCCCAAAAGGACCATTTGATATGACATGATAACGCTATTGAAAACATGGGAAGCGTTTTTCAACAAGCCTGTTGATGAGGAGGATGCCAGTAAGATTGCTTAGTTGACAGGAATTTGTTAATGTATTCTTCTAGAGACTTCTCGTTACTTATTCATTTATTTTTTGCTCCAATGTGATTGCCAGTGTTGTTATTGAGATACCTAATCTTATAAGATTGCATAGCGCTTGCCGTAAATCACAGTCATTTACCTATAGTCAAAGTCATAAATCTTTATTGCATCATGTTGTGCTACAATTTGATTCCCGAAACAAGGCCCTGTAAGGGCATTGCAACATTATTTTATAATTGGTCATGACAAACTTTTTTCCTATTACAGTGTAACGTTTTCTCATACATAAAAAAATATTCACGTTGTTAAAAGGTATTCTGTTATTGTTTCAGACGAACGTGAAGATGTCCAAAAGAAAACCTTCGCCAAATGGATAAACTCGCAGTTGGTTAAGGTAATTTATGTGCATCATATATTATTATTGACGTCGTGTTCTCGAACAGATCGCACAAGTGATCGCCAAATCTCATCTATTACGTTTTCCAACGTAGCGTAGTGAGCAGATTTTAAGGCGCAACCTTTGTACCGTGCCGTGCCTCTTGATGTTTCTCAAACACATTGTTTACTGGTTGGTGGCGCGAATTAAGGACAATTGCGGGGCCTTCCCGCGCTGTTTATGATGATCGGCTGAAAGCGCACCGCTGCATCTGGCGTGCACCCTTCGCTGCTTGTCGTAATTAAAGGTCGGATGCAAATCAATGTAACCCGCTGAAAGGTTGCGCAAGCAATGAGTTAGCTTATGAAAAGTAAATGATATTGAAAATTCCAGACTAAATCAGTCGGGTGTTCATTTTGTTCACTTTTTTCTTTTTCGTTTCGTCTGGTTGTCGCTAAATTGAATTTTAATAACTGTCATGTCTTTAGTGACACTTACAAGATTAACAACCAGATAAATCGATTAACATAAGAATCATTAAAATCGGCCCTCAGGAGGCGAGATCATATCCCTCGCTAAGCATCCTCGCACGTCTCTGAAGAAAACATAGCTTTAGATAATATTATAAGATAGAGTGCAAGTCGTTATTTGACCAATTAATAAGCATGGGTACTATTGGGTACCTGTATGACGTCAACACAGATTTATCTGCACGAAGTCAAGCGTCATAAATCGCATTTGAATGCTTAACAGCCAGAACATATTACTGCACCCGGCAATGACGTCTGGAAATGTACACTCCCTATATTTCACTATAAAAACTTGCGACTTATAAAAATCCCTCTGTACATCAGACAATTTTACTTATTAAATAGCCTCACTTTACAGTAAATAAACTTTAAATTAGTACTAGATATTAACCTTACTAAACTGCGTTCAGATCCTTGCAGCTATAGATCATCATTATGTGCTGATGTATTGAAATGACATTCTATCACGGTACGGTTATCTTCAGTCACGGTATTTGCCGTTATTCCTAAATCTGTGTAATATGAGTGGGATTATTTCCACCTCTCGTTACATCGCTGCAACTGATCTACAGCTTAACCGCCAATAAAACCCAACTAGTGAAACTGTCAGTCATTTGATTGGACGGTGTTGCCTGGCGTTGCAGAATGACAAGCCGCTGGTGGAAGACCTGTTCCTCGACCTGCGCGACGGCGAGGTGCTGCTGTCGCTGCTGGAGATCCTCACGGCGCAGCAATATGTGAGCCAAAACTACTTTCTATCGACTTCAATTCAGTTAGACGATAACAGTCTTTATATTTAATCAAATAGTGCAAATACACTATGCGGGAAATTGATCAAGACGTAAATACGCATCTCGGTTACTTTTTCCTTCCTCGGGACCTGTGCTTCACCCATATTTCGGTGAGCGGGCTCGCTCTTCATCTCGGTCAACATTCCGCATAGTGTACTTGCGCCAAAATATTCTTTATTTCGAAAAAATCTCTGCTTTTCTCTCTTTTTAAAATACAAACGGCAATCCTTCAGAAACGCGAGCGGGGGCGCATGCGCGTGCACCAGATCAACAACGTGAACACGGCGCTGGGCGTGCTGGACGCCAGCGGCGTCAAGCTCGTCAACATCAGCAGCAACGACATCGTCGACGGCAACCCCAAGCTCACGCTCGGCAAGTGCTCGACTCAAATAAACTACCTAATAACTTATCCTATTAACTTATCAGAAATCAGGAGATCTGTGAACGAACTAAAGTCACTGACATAGCCCGAAGGATTAGCAAGCTGAAGTGGCATTGGGCAGGGCACATAGTACGCAGAACTGATGGCTGATGGAGCAGCAAGGTTCTGGAGTGGAGGCCACGTACCGGAAAACGCAGCGTGAGACGTCCACCCAAAAGGTGAACCGAAGACATCATAAAGGTAGCAGGAAGGCGCTGGACGTAGGCCGCTACCAACCGGGCGATATGAAAATAATTGGGGGAGACCTAATGGACGTCCTGTGGGTGAAATGATGATGATGAAATGTCTTGATTCGAAACTGAACTAATGTAATTTTTGTGTTGTGGTTACAGGTCTCGTATGGAGCATAATCTTGCACTGGCAGGTGCACTACCACCTGAAAGATCTTATGTCGGAACTTCAGCAGACTAACCTCGAGAAGACCCTACTAGCTTGGTGCCGAACGCAAACGCAGGTCAGTTATTTAACGTTGTTATTCTGTTCTGTTTACCTTGATACCTTCTAGGTCTAAGTTTATGAAGTTTCACTCATGCCGAGAATCATCGCGCCGTTCGTGACTATTTTATTTGTCATTTTTGTAAATCACCATCCGCAAAGTGCTTCGATCGCGTGTTTCTAAAATGATTAGAGCGGAAGCAAAATGTGTGTCATTTTTTGTTTGGTTACATCAAGTGTCTAGACCAGGGGTTCCCAAACTTAATTGAGACGCCCCCCTTTCGACCATACAAAATTCCGCGCCCCCCATCCTCCAGTCCAGATTATTTATTGGTCGTGTCGAGCAGTCTGGAATGCATTCTCTCAGCGGTCGTAGGTTTTTTATACTTAAGTACACAGGTGGCCCGCGCCCCCCTTTAAAGGTCTGCGCCTTACCTGGGGGGGGGGGGGGGGGCATTTTGGGAACCAATGGGTAGACCTATTAACCGGTATGACAACCGGGTCTCTTGCAGAACTACGTGGGCGTGAACGTGCGCAACTTCACGTCGTCGTGGAGCGACGGGCTGGCCTTCAACGCGCTGCTGCACCGCTGGCGGCCGCAGCTGTTCGACTACAGCGCGCTGCTGCGCCGCCCGCCCGCCGCGCGCCTCGACCACGCCTTCGCGCTCGCGCGGACCCAGCTCGCCATCCCGCGCCTGCTGGACCCTGAGGGTATTTTAATCCTGAATGTCTCCTTTTCAGCTCTACAGGGTGGAATTTTGTAATGCCACCTGGAGGGAAAGTACTCTTAATACTGTAGATAGAATATTTTACTCAAAGGAAACATTGCTTAATTTAGGAAAAGAAATAGAACTGCATTCAAAGATTTCTAAAAATTTGCTTGCCTCACTCGGGAATCGAACTAACTAAAATTTGTTAAAAATTACACTCTGTATTTTTATTGCATCGATCGTTAGGGTTAAGTATAAGGATGAAATCTCTGTAACAAACTTGATAAATCAAATGAAAGGAAAACCAGGAAATCTTAATTAATAATAATAATAATAATAATAATAATTTATTTTATTTAATAACCAAGAAGATGACGATTTACAATATTGTACAATGTATTACTTAATTATTTACAGAAAATTGTATGGTATTGTGGTAAATTTTCGAAAAATTTTTGAATATCTTTGAATGCAGTTGTCTTTCTTTTCAAAAATAAAGGAATGTTTTATTTGAGTAAAATTTTCTATCTACAGAATTAAGAGTACTTTCCCTCCAGGTGGCATTACAAAATTCCACCCTGTATATGACACGTTAGGTAGAACGTTAGCTATGTAAAAGTAACTGACGCTATCTTATTTCCCCGCAGACGTGAATACGCCGCACCCGGACAAGAAGTCGATCATGATGTACGTGATGTGCATGTTCCAATCGCTGCCGCACTCCAGCGAGGACGTGGCCGACGTCGACAGCCTGCCGTCCGAGCCCGGCACGCCGCGCGCCGAGCCCGACGCCGCCGAGGTACGCTCAACTCGATATCAAAGTGTTTCAGCCGCTGGGATCTGTTTTGTTCACTGGGTCGTCTCTGGTCGGGCAGGTGTCGGGCAGCCGGCCGGTGTCGACGGCGACGACGGCGTCGGTGGAGCTGGGCGGCTACGGCGCGGCGCTGGAGGACGCGCTGGCCTGGCTGCTGGAGGCCGAGGAGCGGCTGGCGGCGGCGGCCGCGCCCGAGCCGCACGCGCCGCTGGCCGAGCTCAAGGAGCACTTCCACCGCCACGAGCGCTTCCTGCTGGAGCTGGCGGAGCAGCAGGCGCGCGTGGGCGGCGTGCTGGACGCGGGCGCGCGCCTGCTGGCCGACGGCGGGCTGTCGCGCGACGAGGCGGCCGAGGTGCGCCTGCAGGGCCGCCTGCTGACGGGCCGCTGGGAGGAGCTGCGCGCGCGCGCCATGCGGCGCCAGGCCGACGGCCACGCGGCGCTCATGGCCGCGCAGCAGCGCCAGCTGGACGACTTCCGGCGCTGGCTCACGCGCACCGAGGACCGCATCTCGCGCATGGGCGAGCCCGAGCTGCGCGCCGTGGAGGCGCTGCACGCCGACCTGCGGCGCCGGCAGCCGCTGGTGGACGCGCTGGCCGACTGCGTGGTGGTGGTGGACGACGACGCCGCCGCGCCCGACCGCGTGGCCGAGATCGAGGACCAGCTGACGGCGCTGGGCGAGCGCTGGTCGCACACGTGCGCGTGGACGCTGGCGCAGCTGGCGCGGCTGCGGGCGCTGCGCGCGCGCGACGACGCGCACGGGGAGCTGCTGCGCGCCTGCTCGCGGCACGAGGCCAGCCTCAAGCAGGTGCGTATGCGGGACGGTTCCTCGCTCCCATGATCCCAGTCTGGTCGGCATACTAACTAGAGATGGGTTATACTAGGTAAATTTGATACTAGGTGCACCTATTCCTAGTATTTATTAATACTCGATCCAAATACCTATTCCACCTAGTACGTAGTAATTTAGCATATTTGACGCGACTAGTGCGGACTAATCCACGTAATATGACTTTAAAATAAAATTTTTTTTGAAAAGATACAACCGTAGTATGAATAATGCAATTTGAAATTGAATAATAATTCCTCCCTTCATACTTCAACAGGCATAGGACTGTCAACTTAAAAGTTGGCGTATTTAAAAGATATCAATTTCATAAAAACTAGCGGCCGCCCGCGACTTCGTACGCGTGGATCTCGTTTTACCCCCCCTTCATCTATCTTACGCGGTTCAGATTTTTTCATACAATTTTTTTTCCCGCTAACTCCCGTTCCCGTGGGAATTTTGCAATATCCTGTTGTAACTAAGCTTTAAGTTTACTAAGGTACCTGCATACCAAATTTCAAGCGTCTATCTTACGCGGTTTAGATTTTTTCATACAAATGTTTTTTCCCGATAACTCCCGTTCCCGTGGGAATTTTGCAATATTCTGTTGTAACTAAGCTTTAAGTTTACTAAGGTACCTGCATGCCAAATTTCAAGGGTCTATCTTACGCGGTTTAGATTTTTTCATACAAATGTTTTTTCCCGCTAACTCCCGTTCCCGTGGGAATTTTGCAATATCCTGTTGTAACTAAGCTTTAAGTTTACTAATATACCTGCATGCCAAATTTCAAGAGTCTATCTTACGCGGTTTAGATTTTTACATACAAAAGTTTTTTCCCACTAACTCCCGTTCCCGTGGGAATTTTACAATATCCTGTTGTAACTAAGCTTTAAGTTTACTAAGGTACCTGCATGCCAAATTTCAAGGGTCTATCTTACGCGGTTTAGATTTTTTCATACAAATGTTTTTTCCCACTAACTCCCGTTCCCGTGGGAATTTTAGAATATCCTGTTGTAACTAAGCTTTAAGTTTACTAAGGTACCTGCATGCCAAATTTCAAGCGTCTAACTTAAGCGGTTTAGATTTTTCATACAAAAGGATTTTCCCGCTAATTCCCGTTCCCGTGGGAATTCCTAAGTATCCTATAACCTGCCCAGGAGTATGAAGAATAATTGTACCAAGTTTCGTTAAAATCCGTCGAGTAGTTTTTGTTTCTATAAGGAACATACAGACAGACAGACAGACATACAGACAGACAGACAGACAGACAGACAAAAATTTTACTGATTGCATTTTTGGCATCAGTATCGATCACTAATCACCCCCTGATAGTTATTTTGAAAATATATTTCATGTACAGAATTGACCTCTCTACAGATTTATTATAAGTATAGATATAGATATTTACATATTTTTTCTTGTTTACATGAATATGGTTTGACTACGTTTGTGTGCGTTTGCTTCGTCGCGCTCAAATTTGTTTGGTCAGACAGAGACGGATTGAATCTCTACGTTCGCACATAAGCTTAGCGAGAAATACTAGGTGCGCGTAATACACGACTACGGATTACGCAATAATCTAAATCGCTCCGTTCACCTCTGACATTCTAAATACATTACTGAATACGTGCTTATTTATTTACTGTTGTGTGGTTCGGCCCGGCCGAAAATTATATTTTGGCCGGACCGTAATCGATAATGGTTAATATTTACTATCAGAATGTCAGAGGTCTGCGGACGAAGACGGTACAGTTTAAACGAAGTGTGCAACTACACAACTATGATATTGTGCTGTTAACTGAGACGTGGCTACTTGATGGAATTAGTAATAATGAACTATTCAGTGATGTGTACACGGTGTGGCGGCGAGACCGCGACTACTCGAGTGTCGGGCAGTCGCGCGGAGGTGGGGTCCTCATTGCGATCCGCCGTGACCTTGTAGCGCACGCGCGCCCCGAATGGCATTCTACAGCGGAAGATATTTGGGTTTCTCTTGATATTGGTGCGAACAAAACAAATAATTATCCTTTTACATTACATATTGGCTGTATATATTTATGCGAACAAAATCAGGGTTTATCTCTCGCCACGCAATTATCTAATTTTTCTGACAAAGTCCTTTCTGCCTGTGCTAGTAGTCCTCATGACAAATTTTTTATAGCCGGTGACTTTAACCTGAGCGATATTTCTTGGTGCTCGCTAAGTCACACTACTCATCTTACTCCTACATTTCGCAGTACTGATATCAATCATAGCGAAATACAAGACCTATTGAATATTTGCGACCTGAACCAATTTAATAACATTAGGAATCATAGGAGCGAGTTACTTGACCTAGTTTTATCGAATAGTGATGTGTCGGTTTTCCACTGCACTGAACCACTGGTGGAGGAAGATGCTTACCATCCAGCCCTAATTTGCCACTTAAACTCCATTGAGCTACCTGATTTAAAGCCTCAGCCTAGACCCAAATATCTTTTCAACAAGGGAGATTTTACCGCCTTATGCACTGATCTTGACAACCAGGACTGGGATACCCTTCTGTCCTGTGGGACGGTGGACGATGCGGTCGAGTCATTTAACACTTTACTATGTACCTTAAGAGACAAGTATATACCGTCTAAATCTGTCCACCCGGGTCGATACCCAGTGTGGTACTCTCCTGCGTTGAAGAAAATCCTTAAAGAAAAAAATAAGGTTCATAAGAAACTTAGGATATATGGTAACAGGGCCGATTATGTCACATTCAAAGTTCTACGGGAGCGAGTAAAAAGGGTGGAACAGGAATGCTTTGATATTTATATAAAGAATACTGAACTTTCCATTCGTGATAATCCTAAAGCTTTCTGGTCCTACATACATGCTAGCTCGAAACATAGCTCGTATCCCTCCTCTATGACTATTGATAATAGTACCGTAACGTCAGGTGACGAGATCTGTAATGCCTTTGCCGAGTTCTTTAGCTCTAACTTTCTGAAACCGGGTTCTGAAACTAATGTTCCTCCCAGTGATACTTCGTTGTCTGATGTGACACTCTCGGTCTCTCCCGATATTTGCTCTATCGAAATCGTTGAAGAAAAAGTGTACAATATTCTAAAATCACTCGATTGCAATAAGTCGGCGGGACCAGACGGCTTGCACCCGGTCCTTATTTCAAGATGCGCGGAAAATCTGACTTTTCCTATTAGTTATTTGTTTAACCGTTCTATAAAAGAAGGTGTGGTACCTAGGATCTGGAAAACCGCGACCGTCACTCCTATTCATAAAAAAGGCCCTAAACGTGAGATTGCAAATTATAGACCAATATCCAAACTCTGTGTTTTAGCTAAAGTACTGGAAAAAATAATTCACGAACAAGTGTATGTTGCCCTCAAGCATGCTTTCATACCCCAGCAACATGGTTTCTTAAGAGGAAGATCTACAGCTAGCAATCTCGTGGCATTTCTGGATGACGTATCTCATGGTATGCAGTCCGGAGGCCAGATTGACACAATATATACAGATTATACCAAAGCATTTGACCGAATTGATCACGCGATCCTGCTCACTAAGCTACAGTCCGCTGGAATTCACGGGGATCTCTTTAGATGGTTTCGATCCTACATCGCGGATAGATGTCAGACTGTAGTTCTTAATGGTTTCTCTTCTAATTCACGTTTCTCCGCCATTCCATCAGGCGTTCCACAGGGTTCGATCCTGGGTCCACTGTTATTTATACTTTTTATAAATGACATTCATAAATGTTTCATTCATTCTCGGTGTCTATTATTTGCTGATGACATGAAGGTATACAAAAAAGTTAGCACTTTGAGTGACTGTATTCACTTGCAGCAGGATCTGGATAGACTGCACCGTTATTGTATCTTAAATAAACTTGATCTTAACATTTCCAAATGTAGCTGTATGACATTCACTAGATCCCGAAATGCAATATTCTACAAGTACACATTAAACGGGCAAGCGCTTCAGAGAACCGAATATATACGAGATCTTGGCGTCATTCTGGACCCTAAGCTTCTTCTTGACAGGCATATTGACTCAATAACTTCTAAAGCCACAAAAACCCTTGGATTCGTAATTAGACTCACGAAAAACTTTAAAATGGCTAAGTCACTTAAAATATTATATTGTTCACTGGTTAGAAGCCAGCTTGAATATGCATGTCAAGCATGGAATCCCCAATATGATTATTACATACAAAAAATTGAAAAAATTCAGAAAAAGTTTCTTAGATTTTTAAACTTCAAACACCGGATAATGGGCACGACTTACGAGGCTGACTGTGAGCATCATCATCTACTTCCGTTAAAACTGCGAAGAGAAGTCGCTGATCTTACCTTCCTCCATAACCTAATTAATGGTAAAATAGACTGCAGTGAGCTTCTTTCGCGAATCAAGTTACAGGTGCCAACTCGTGCCAATGTCAGGAGAAATTATCTTAGACTTCACGTTGATGCATGTACCACTAATTATGGACGCAATTCCTTCTTTAACAGAGTTTTCAAAACTTTTAACAGCAATTATTCTGAAAATGTTGACCTTTTTCATATTGTGAGACCAAACTACTTCAAAAATCAAAGTAATAAAGAATTCTTTGGCGACACTACTTAGCACTCTCCCGGTAAAAAGTTGAAGTATCTGTTTACTGCTTAATATTCTGCTATTTTGGTATGGCTTTAGTAGGTATTTTCTGTATTGTTTTAACTTTTTTCATATATTGTAGTTATACTGCATGCTAAATGGTTTTGTTTTGGATTGTATCTTGATATGCTATTTGTGAAAACTATGTAAGGCATTTTTGATCTTAACCGCCTCATCTATTAATAATGCATATATGCTGTTTGTTTTCCATAAAATAAATAAATAAAATAAATAAATAAATAAATAAATAATAACCTCTATTACTTTGATGGTAGGGTCGGAAATCGTGTAATTTATAAAATACTAGGTGGATCAAGTATATAAAAAATTGGAATTGGTGCCGCCTAGTACTGTAAAATACCTAGTGTGTGGATCTGTTCTAGTAAATACGTCTCATCTCTAATACTAACCCGCCCGCTCGTGGCAGATGGAGGCGAACCCGGTGTCGGAGATCGGCGCGGTGCTGGCGCGCATCGAGGAGCTGCAGCGCATCAAGCGCTCGCTGGCCGCGCAGCAGGACGCGCTGGCCGCGCACTACGACGCCGTGCAGGCGCTGCTCGCCGACCACGCAGGTACCACTATAGCGCTACGCTGCAGCGAGGAGCTGCAGCGCATCAAGCGCTCGCTGGCCGCGCAGCAGGACGCGCTGGCCGCGCACTACGACGCCGTGCAGGCGCTGCTCGCCGACCACGCAGGTACCACTATAGCGCTACGCTGCATCGAGGAGCTGCAGCGCATCAAGCGCTCGCTGGGCCGCGCAGCAGGACGCGCTGGCCGCGCACTACGACGCCGTGCAGGCGCTGCTCGCCGACCACGCAGGTACCACTATAGCGCTACGCTGCAGCGAGGAGCTGCAGCGCATCAAGCGCTCGCTGGCCGCGCAGCAGGACGCGCTGGCCGCGCACTACGACGCCGTGCAGGCGCTGCTCGCCGACCACGCAGGTACCACTATAGCGCTACGCTGCATCGAGGAGCTGCAGCGCATCAAGCGCTCGCTGGCCGCGCAGCAGGACGCGCTGGCCGCGCACTACGACGCCGTGCAGGCGCTGCTCGCCGACCACGCAGGTACCACTATAGCGCTACGCTGCAGCGAGGAGCTGCAGCGCATCAAGCGCTCGCTGGCCGCGCAGCAGGACGCGCTGGCCGCGCACTACGACGCCGTGCAGGCGCTGCTCGCCGACCACGCAGGTACCACTATAGCGCTACGCTGCATCGAGGAGCTGCAGCGCATCAAGCGCTCGCTGCCGCGCAGCAGGACGCGCTGGCCGCGCACTACGACGCCGTGCAGGCGCTGCTCGCCGACCACGCAGGTACCACTATAGCGCTACGCTGCAGCGAGGAGCTGCAGCGCATCAAGCGCTCGCTGGCGGCGCAGCAGGACGCGCTGGCCGCGCACTACGACGCCGTGCAGGCGCTGCTCGCCGACCACGCAGGGTACCACTATAGCGCTACGCTGCATCGAGGAGCTGCAGCGCATCAAGCGCTCGCTGGCCGCGCAGCAGGACGCGCTGGCCGCGCACTACGACGCCGTGCAGGCGCTGCTCGCCGACCACGCAGGTACCACTATAGCGCTACGCTGCAGCGAGGAGCTGCAGCGCATCAAGCGCTCGCTGGCGGCGCAGCAGGACGCGCTGGCCGCGCACTACGACGCCGTGCAGGCGCTGCTCGCCGACCACGCAGGTACCACTATAGCGCTACGCTGCAGCGAGGAGCTGCAGCGCATCAAGCGCTCGCTGGCCGCGCAGCAGGACGCGCTGGCCGCGCACTACGACGCCGTGCAGGCGCTGCTCGCCGACCACGCAGGTACCACTATAGCGCTACGCTGCATCGAGGAGCTGCAGCGCATCAAGCGCTCGCTGGCCGCGCAGCAGGACGCGCTGGCCGCGCACTACGACGCCGTGCAGGCGCTGCTCGCCGACCACGCAGGTACCACTATAGCGCTACGCTGCAGCGAGGAGCTGCAGCGCATCAAGCGCTCGCTGGCCGCGCAGCAGGACGCGCTGGCCGCGCACTACGACGCCGTGCAGGCGCTGCTCGCCGACCACGCAGGTACCACTATAGCGCTACGCTGCATCGAGGAGCTGCAGCGCATCAAGCGCTCGCTGGCCGCGCAGCAGGACGCGCTGGCCGCGCACTACGACGCCGTGCAGGCGCTGCTCGCCGACCACGCAGGTACCACTATAGCGCTACGCTGCAGCGAGGAGCTGCAGCGCATCAAGCGCTCGCTGGCGGCGCAGCAGGACGCGCTGGCCGCGCACTACGACGCCGTGCAGGCGCTGCTCGCCGACCACGCAGGTACCACTATAGCGCTACGCTGCAGCGAGGAGCTGCAGCGCATCAAGCGCTCGCTGGCGGCGCAGCAGGACGCGCTGGCCGCGCACTACGACGCCGTGCAGGCGCTGCTCGCCGACCACGCAGGTACCACTATAGCGCTACGCTGCAGCGAGGAGCTGCAGCGCATCAAGCGCTCGCTGGCCGCGCAGCAGGACGCGCTGGCCGCGCACTACGACGCCGTGCAGGCGCTGCTCGCCGACCACGCAGGTACCACTATAGCGCTACGCTGCATCGAGGAGCTGCAGCGCATCAAGCGCTCGCTGGCCGCGCAGCAGGACGCGCTGGCCGCGCACTACGACGCCGTGCAGGCGCTGCTCGCCGACCACGCAGGTACCACTATAGCGCTACGCTGCAGCGAGGAGCTGCAGCGCATCAAGCGCTCGCTGGCCGCGCAGCAGGACGCGCTGGCCGCGCACTACGACGCCGTGCAGGCGCTGCTCGCCGACCACGCAGGTACCACTATAGCGCTACGCTGCAGCGAGGAGCTGCAGCGCATCAAGCGCTCGCTGGCGGCGCAGCAGGACGCGCTGGCCGCGCACTACGACGCCGTGCAGGCGCTGCTCGCCGACCACGCAGGTACCACTATAGCGCTACGCTGCAGCGAGGAGCTGCAGCGCATCAAGCGCTCGCTGGCCGCGCAGCAGGACGCGCTGGCCGCGCACTACGACGCCGTGCAGGCGCTGCTCGCCGACCACGCAGGTACCACTATAGCGCTACGCTGCAGCGAGGAGCTGCAGCGCATCAAGCGCTCGCTGGCCGCGCAGCAGGACGCGCTGGCCGCGCACTACGACGCCGTGCAGGCGCTGCTCGCCGACCACGCAGGTACCACTATAGCGCTACGCTGCAGCGAGGAGCTGCAGCGCATCAAGCGCTCGCTGGCCGCGCAGCAGGACGCGCTGGCCGCGCACTACGACGCCGTGCAGGCGCTGCTCGCCGACCACGCAGGTACCACTATAGCGCTACGCTGCATCGAGGAGCTGCAGCGCATCAAGCGCTCGCTGGCCGCGCAGCAGGACGCGCTGGCCGCGCACTACGACGCCGTGCAGGCGCTGCTCGCCGACCACGCAGGTACCACTATAGCGCTACGCTGCAGCGAGGAGCTGCAGCGCATCAAGCGCTCGCTGGCCGCGCAGCAGGACGCGCTGGCCGCGCACTACGACGCCGTGCAGGCGCTGCTCGCCGACCACGCAGGTACCACTATAGCGCTACGCTGCAGCGAGGAGCTGCAGCGCATCAAGCGCTCGCTGGCCGCGCAGCAGGACGCGCTGGCCGCGCACTACGACGCCGTGCAGGCGCTGCTCGCCGACCACGCAGGTACCACTATAGCGCTACGCTGCAGCGAGGAGCTGCAGCGCATCAAGCGCTCGCTGGCCGCGCAGCAGGACGCGCTGGCCGCGCACTACGACGCCGTGCAGGCGCTGCTCGCCGACCACGCAGGTACCACTATAGCGCTACGCTGCAGCGAGGAGCTGCAGCGCATCAAGCGCTCGCTGGCCGCGCAGCAGGACGCGCTGGCCGCGCACTACGACGCCGTGCAGGCGCTGCTCGCCGACCACGCAGGTACCACTATAGCGCTACGCTGCAGCGAGGAGCTGCAGCGCATCAAGCGCTCGCTGGCCGCGCAGCAGGACGCGCTGGCCGCGCACTACGACGCCGTGCAGGCGCTGCTCGCCGACCACGCAGGTACCACTATAGCGCTACGCTGCAGCGAGGAGCTGCAGCGCATCAAGCGCTCGCTGGCCGCGCAGCAGGACGCGCTGGCCGCGCACTACGACGCCGTGCAGGCGCTGCTCGCCGACCACGCAGGTACCACTATAGCGCTACGCTGCAGCGAGGAGCTGCAGCGCATCAAGCGCTCGCTGGCCGCGCAGCAGGACGCGCTGGGCCGCGCACTACGACGCCGTGCAGGCGCTGCTCGCCGACCACGCAGGTACCACTATAGCGCTACGCTGCAGCGAGGAGCTGCAGCGCATCAAGCGCTCGCTGGCCGCGCAGCAGGACGCGCTGGCCGCGCACTACGACGCCGTGCAGGCGCTGCTCGCCGACCACGCAGGTACCACTATAGCGCTACGCTGCATCGAGGAGCTGCAGCGCATCAAGCGCTCGCTGGCCGCGCAGCAGGACGCGCTGGCCGCGCACTACGACGCCGTGCAGGCGCTGCTCGCCGACCACGCAGGTACCACTATAGCGCTACGCTGCAGCGAGGAGCTGCAGCGCATCAAGCGCTCGCTGGCCGCGCAGCAGGACGCGCTGGCCGCGCACTACGACGCCGTGCAGGCGCTGCTCGCCGACCACGCAGGTACCACTATAGCGCTACGCTGCAGCGAGGAGCTGCAGCGCATCAAGCGCTCGCTGGCGGCGCAGCAGGACGCGCTGGCCGCGCACTACGACGCCGTGCAGGCGCTGCTCGCCGACCACGCAGGTACCACTATAGCGCTACGCTGCATCGAGGAGCTGCAGCGCATCAAGCGCTCGCTGGCCGCGCAGCAGGACGCGCTGGCCGCGCACTACGACGCCGTGCAGGCGCTGCTCGCCGACCACGCAGGTACCACTATAGCGCTACGCTGCAGCGAGGAGCTGCAGCGCATCAAGCGCTCGCTGGCGGCGCAGCAGGACGCGCTGGCCGCGCACTACGACGCCGTGCAGGCGCTGCTCGCCGACCACGCAGTACCACTATAGCGCTACGCAGCATCGAGGAGCTGCAGCGCATCAAGCGCTCGCTGGCCGCGCAGCAGGACGCGCTGGCGCGCACTACGACGCCGTGCAGGCGCTGCTCGCCGACCACGCAGGTACCACTATAGCGCTACGCTGCAGCGAGGAGCTGCAGCGCATCAAGCGCTCGCTGGGCTGGCGCAGCAGGACGCTCTGGCCGCGCACTACGACGCCGTGCAGGCGCTGCCTCGCCGACCACG